>NW_021849056.1:321284-325901 GCF_003651465.1 Formica exsecta | reverse complement strand
AAAGAGAGCGACTAATAAATTATTACGTGTAATTGATCGCACGCTCGGATTTGCCATGGATGTTTATTTATCACGCACTCACATTTACTCCCGACACGACCGAAAACGCGTCGCGTTGCTGGCGTTGCAATTGCACTTTAGCCGGCACAAACGCACACGTCGCAAACTGCCGGTCTTGGGAGTAAGTAATTTCTCGATGTTACAGCCGAGAGCGAAGAGCTGCAAAGGGATGGTAATGGGGAAGGGAAACAGGTGGGACAGAAGGAGGAGAGAAGAGAAAGGAAGGATACTCTACGAGAGAGAGAGAGAGAGAGAGAGAAAGAGAGAGAGAGAGAGACGAAGACGTGCGCGAAGTTCTGGAACTGCAACCTCTGTTGCCCGCTCCAAAATATGTTATAGCATAATGTCGGGGGAAACTGCGGCGATATCGCAATAACGTTCCGGCACAAGCCCCCGGGCCGAAGTGCGTCTGTAACTTATTTCCCCGACGCGTCGACTGCCGACTGTCGTCGCGCATTCGTTATCATTCGTTTTAAATGCAAATCCGCCGGCTGCAATCGCGCACTCTAGCATTGTGGTTATTTGTACGATGCGTCACACGGCCGTGTTGTCCGCGCGCGAAAGTGGAATTTTTTCCGCGCTGAAAATGTGAATTTCATCTTTATACGGGGGCTTTTCAAACGCGTGTGTAATGGAGGGAGAGCGCGATTGCGTGTTTCATGTTCCATGGGAATGTAAAACGCGAAATATTGCGGCCAATCGAAACGTACACTTCAAAATTTATTCTTGTTTATTTTTGAAAATATTGAGTTGAGCCGATTTTGATGCTAACACTTTTTTCGTATCTTATTTTTGAATATACAGGGTGTTCCAGGTCAATGAAACTTCGGAGTCTTATAGGAAATTAAATTTGGGACAAAGAAGTTCCGATAAACATAGGTCTGGAAACGCTTCGTCAAAAAGTCATAGCTAATAAACTTCGAAAAATTACATTTTTTTTACGCTTTTTAAAAATAACTTTAAAATCTTTCATTCATTTGAAAAAAGTAACACAATAAATCTGATGGGTAATTAAATAACAAACTAAATTACACCAATTTTATTTAATTCTGATAAAGCGTTCAAAAGAAAATAACCTCAAAACAATGAAAAAAGCAGAAACTTGAAAAAACCACCTTTTGATGGTCTTTGTGTAAACACTACATTCGTAGTACAAACATTGCAAATGCAAACATAAAAATGTTTTTATTAAATTTTGATCATAACTATAATTACTTACAGAGAGTTTATTAGCTATAACTTTTTAACGAAGCGTTTCCGGACCTATGTTTATAGGAACTTTTTTGTTCCAAATTCAATTTCCTATAAGAAGTTTGATTGACCTGATCTGGAACACTCTGTACATATAGGGTGTCCCGTAAAGACCGTAACGCTTAAGAATAAATTCTTGAGATCATTTTAAGATGATTTTTTCTCAGCAAAAATATCAATAATTTCCGTGTTATAAGCGATTCAAGAAGAAGGGCTTTCTGCAAACTAAATGTTATAAAGAGTTAAAACTACATTCCTTATTTAATTTCAGATAGAGTTTACTTTAATAGAGAGAAAGAATTTTAATTTAAGACTTAGTTACAAAGATATATGATGGAAAGAATTGGAAACTTGCAGAAAATGATGATTTTTCCCGACATTTTCGCTGAGGAAAAATCGTCTCCAAATGATTTCAAGAATTTACCCTTAAGAGTTGTTACGGTCTTTATGGGATATCTTGTATGTAGAGAGAAAAAGGGATGTTTAAATTCGATAAAAAGATCTTTATCTTAGTTTATGATTCATAAATCGTTACATTTCTGAAGCATGTCATAATTTGAGCAAAACAACAATAAAATTTTTTATCAAATTTTATAAATCCTATTTTCCCCATTACGTGATTCGAATAATAGCGTGATAGTCGGAAAATGTTTATATCGCGAGCCCAAATCGAATCGATTAACTCTCACATTCGCCTATTTCCGTTCTCCTTGCAGACCAGATGAGCGACGTCTGCAAGAAGTACTTCCTGCGGGACCTCTACAGGAAGATAGACGGCGCCGTTCTTACGTCGCAAAATGAGAGGGACCTCGATTGCGCCATTACTTTCCAGACTCACAGCATCCTCCAGCGTTTCATGCTCCGATTCGATCAGCTGCAGTTAGACTGTAACGACCATCTCTACATCTACGATGGCGCGCACGCGGTTGGCAGTTACAAGGTAAGTCCTCCATGAAATCTACACGTGTGTGCTAAACGATATTATCGAGAGCGGCGCTCGGTTCTACGGCCTTCGTCGCAGCAAATGATCGCGAGGGCAGGCTTCGATAAGACATCTCACGTTTCCTTAATGGATTTCGATCGAGGAGATAACCCGCACGGTACAAGAGAAATATTCCGAAAAAATTAATGGAGAAAAGAGGTTAAATTCAACGATTGAAATCGGTATAATCTTGGTGTGTTCGGACGGATTTCCATGTTTTACATACACGCGAAAATTGCCTCTATATGCTTGACGTAACATTATATCATACAATTTTAATTTATATTATTACGATTGTCAACAGATCAGCGGGGCATTTAAAGTGTTACAAGCTATTATCTCTGAAAGTACACATTATAGCAAAAAATATTTCAGACAAAAGTTATTTTACTCGAAGGGGGACATAAGAAGGTGACATTGATTCGACCTTGCATAGTCGTTTGAAGGTCACGTGAAGGTCACCTTTAATTTCTTAAATGGAAATCCCCATTTTTCATTGCATATTCTTGTAGCTTATCTCGAGAGCTTTTCAAAACGCTATAATAAAGTATTTTTTCATTAAATATTTTTCGAGTTATTTTATATCTTAATCTGACATATTTTGATATAAAAAATAAAATATCTCGTAAAATATTTAGTTTTCGATAATCTTACCGTAATATTTTTATGTACAGAATAATGAGACAAATCAATTGGTATAAAGAAAACAATTAATAATATATATGTGTACTTTCAGAGATAATAGCTTGTAACACTTTAAATGCCCCACCTTGTATATTTCGCAATTTTCGAAACTTCTCTTGTCAGTATTAACTATATAAAAAAATAAATCGTATAATTAAAGGTCTAGATGCACATGTGCTAGACAACTCTACAAAGTTGAAAATATTTTCAATAAAAAAAAAAATGTTATCTATAAATGTGCGAATATATCTGAGCGATTTAAAGTCGTAAACAGTAAGAAGTCAATCTCTGTATTTACGATTTGTGAATCAGTGAAAAAAATCGCAGCTATCTCACTCCAAGATTCATCTCGAGATGGAGTGATCGGGTCAAGGTGAGATTAAGATGACATTTATGTGCGATATCCGCATATAAAGTGTATTCTTATGTAAAGCGGACAAAAGATTCATTAATACGCGGTTGCCCTGTTGATTTGGCTCCCAGATTAGCTGCTACCTTGAAATCTTTTAACGCGAAATTGACATGCGTCATCGTATACAGGCTGTTTGTACGGGAATCTGTTTATTATTCTTCTTAGCCCGCGGTTCTAGAAAACTTAAATAAACACACGTATTGCAAAATGCACGTCAAATGTTGACAGAGAAGGTTAACTCCGTTAAATCAACTTGCGTTGAAGTTTCGTCTAACGAGGATTTAATATGTGAACGTATTAATTAGCGAATTGTTTAGCAATGTGTATGTACATTAAATGACGGATTGAACGACGCGCGTGTAAACGCGCGCGAGATTATTATTTTTCAATTAATTTGCGATAAATTTTATTGCGACGCGAGTTCCATATAGGAGTTAATTATTAAGCTACTTAGCGTAATGCAGCATGGAAGTTTAAAGGATCAGTTGGGAGCCATTAAAACGCGGCAATTTCCACTGAAATTGCCGCGTGGTTCGTGTTTCAACTAGAAACTACGGTGTTAAACATGTTGATACATGGTGCTGATACGAGTGAGGTCTCGTCATTAAGAAGACTCGTAAATGAAAGTGTATTAATATCTCGTCCAGAGATAATATTATTAACCCCTATCTCCTTTGCTGTGTCTTTCAAGCGTGTCAAAAAAATCGCATGTCGCATTACATCGTTTCTTTTTTAACAGCAATTATTTTTATATGTTTAATTATCGGAATTAATTATCTTGTGTTTTACTCGTGATATACTCATTCGGTGAAACATTCGGAAAGGAATTTGAGAAATGAATGCTAGTCTGCCTTTTATATACGTCCGTAAAAATTCCTACCTTTGTATGAACTCAGTTGGCCGAATGTGCGACCGAGTTTTATTGTTTCGAAAACGAGGTCGTTTAAAAGTTATTCCAAGCTATTGAGAATATCGACCCCGTTAGAATTCACATCGTGAAATTACATGCCAATATTAGGAGCTTGGTAATGGCTGTACAATAGTAGCAAAAAACAGTCAAAATTAAAAAAAGCATATTTCTTACATTTATACTGTTTGAAAAATGAAATAAAAAAATCCGGGTTATAAAAAGAATTAAAATATTATAAAATAATATGATTTTTAACGTTTTCGTAAAAGAAAATAGTTGTAATTAATATTTTTCCTAATTTATGACAAAAACTTTTGA
>NW_021849056.1:316216-319829 GCF_003651465.1 Formica exsecta | reverse complement strand
TACAATCAACTGAAAGAAACAAAAAGAGTAATTTGCAGAAAAAGAGAGAGAGAGAGAGATAATATTTTTCTACAATTTTTAGTGAATAACTTTTAAACGAGTAAGTGAATCTAAATCAAGTTTTGCACAAATATTTATTAGGGTTTTCTTAATATATGTGAACATTTTAATTTTTTTAGCAATGTATTTTCTTTGTCAAATTTGTCAATAAGTGCTACAATACAATTTTTCATAAGTATCAACTTTAAACTTAAATAATTTCCAAGCCGTTAAATGAATTGTGCTCAGATTTTGCACAGATATTCAGAAGAAATAGTAGGACAGTCTATGAAATTTTCATACTTTTGTCAATTTTGTGACACTTACATCCTTAAACAGAAAGATATGAGATCAATATTGTGTCTTAATAAATAATTATTATTTACATTGTATACTAATATATTTTATTGTTTATATCAAACAGAAATATATCTTGATATAGCTTGTAATTTCATTTAATGCGGAGAAATTTTATCACATTTCTTTTCCACTAGTAAGATATGAATGACGAGGAATTTAAGGATTTCCGTCCCAGGATCAATCCCATTTACGGAACGATGACATCAACGGCTGAGGAAAGCTCTGAACGACTTCATTCAGTGAATTGGCCATTAACGAAACACTGACGTTGTTCTCTCGCGCAACGTTTTACAGTCCGCTGCGACGATTTTTCTCGGGTTTTTCTAACGATTGGTGTGCGCGGCCGATGCACTTCTCGCGTGTATTCGACGTGGACCGACCTAATTGCCGTCATTGTTCAAAGACGGCGCCGCTAATTGCGAGGCCAACGACGTTATTTTTCCGCAGTTATACTAACGCTATTGCGGAGAAAGCAGACTGAAAGAGAGAGAGAGAGAGAGAGAGAGAGAAAGAAAAAAAGATGGCTCTCTTTCTTTTCACTTCGTCTGCGCGAGGTTCAATTTTAATTATATTCCGCCCATTATGCATTCCGAGCATGGCCAGCGCGGGACAGGGTAACGCAAACTTGTGCCATTAATCAAGATTCGTTTCTTGAAAGAAGGATGCGAGCGGATTCAGTTCTTTCCTTGTCCTAAGTTTCCTCCTTCGATTTTTCGCAATCGAATCGAGACACGCTTCTAGAAGTATCTCTTCATTAAAAATATTTTTTATTATACTTATTAAGGCTCGATAACTTTGGCTCCTTGAAATGTAAGAGGCATTTTTGACAAGGAACACGGGAAAAATAGTTAAAAAATTCCATCGTTGTTTATTAAAAAGTTATTAGAATTCAAAAGAATTCCCACGAATTATATATAATTTTTATATATATTTTTTAGACACCATTCATTTATTTATGTGTAATAAATCGAACGCGTGGGTAGGGTGGGGTATACTGTCTTTTTTGCTTTCATTTTATTTAAAAATATTAATATAATAAATAAATATATATATATAATAATAATAATAATTACGATATCTCTCTTAGTCTGACTCTTCCCCTTCGACCTATCCGGCATAGGTGATCCTACCGGTAATTATTAGCGTTTCCGAGTGAAACAGGTTTGATCGCTTTGAGAGCGATTAAATTCAATTTGCCATGAATATATATTCGACCAAAAATAGGTTCAGGAGAATCTAATTAATATAAATATATTATACATTAATAATATAAATAATATAAAGTATATGTCCTGTTTTTAATGCTGTTTTGGCTTTAAAGCACAAGATTTTTTGCCTTAATTAATCATCAAACGCTTACTCGAAGTATTTCATTGATTAATCTAATAATTCAAATACTTCTAATAATCCAAAACGGATGTATGACGTCATTAATTGATCTCGAAACGATCAAACCTATTTCACTTGAAAATGCTGTACGTTATCGCCGGTATAACTCTCAGGTTCATTAAAGTACTCAAATCTCCTCACCCGGCAAATGCCTTCGTTAAGGTGGAGATACCATCGAGGAGGAAAAATTTTTATTCGAATTTTATATTATTAGAATCCACTAGAAATTTTTAGATATAGGTGATAAGCAACGATTAATATTTGAAAATACATAATGTTTACACATATATAATAATGTAATAATACATATCGAAAATACATAAAATATACATAATATACACAAACATACACAAATATATATTTATATATATTTTGTTTATATTGAACCTATAAAAAATATTATATTATATTATATTACACGAAAATGTTCGAAATACGTACAATATAAAATTAGAATTTTTAGATTAAACTAGCTAATAGTTTTTAGATTAAATTAGCTAATAGTCTACCGCGATCAAAAAAATCATCAATAATATTATCGATTATGTCTCTCTCAATTAAAAGAGAAAGAGTTTTTAAAAAAAATGTTCGACGCGCGGGGGACGCGCGGCAAGGGGCGTGAAAAGATAGATGAAGTTTTGATATTACTCAATAATTAAATCAGAAGATAAATCACGGTTTAAATTTCGCGAATGTACACGATAAATAAATAAATTGACGGTAATTGTAATATGTTGCGACAATAAAAATGTTTCGACATTCGGAACACATTTCATAATTTGTAATTATAATGTGCGTGAGGAATCGAACGTGGATATAAAATCTAATGGCCGATTTATTTTCAAATGCGCGATTTTATACGAATTCCGCGATCAAATATATCTTGTTTCGTGAACAATTGCGAAACAGAATAAAATAAACTTTATAATTCTTAAAATAATCGCGTTATCGCCGCGTTTAATGGAGAATAACTGATCTAACGATTAGACCAGATCAAGATTCCTCTGCCGAGTGACACACTGATTAATATCTGACAGAGAGAAAAACGATCCTAAAAGTGCAAAGCGACTTCAACTTGTTATTTCTATGTCGGGCCCTGTGGAATCGATCCCCAAAGGAAAGTTAAGTAATTAATTAAACATCAAAAGTCCCGCTATAGGAAGGAACGAATTCCCGACCTTCTTGATTGCTCCCGATAGCAGTGATTTTGGCAGCGAATTAACGACCGTTACCGTCGTCATCATCTTCAATATATGATAAAAATTCGCGTAAAAAAACATTCTTCCACTATTAAGAAATATCCCTTTTTATTAAAAAACAACTGGATATAACGATTTTTATATACGTGGTTACAATCGAATATATTTAAAAAAAATGAAATATATGCATTTTATTATTGCTTGGTTAAATATGTGAGTACAAATAAGTTTAGGGTACCAAGTGTGCTCGAACAAATTAAACCCGATAACAGCAAAAAAAAAATTTGATTCAAATATTCAGCAATATCAAATGAAAAATTACCAATTAATTAATTTTTTTATAATATTTCAATAAAAATATCAATAAATTAATCTTCCGATATCTTACTGATATCGGAGTACCCATTCAATTTGTCTCAAATTTTTTAATTACTCACATATTTTACATTACATTCATGCATTCGCGCGATATAATATTAAATATAATATAAAAAAGAGTTTTGTCAAATATATCACACAATTTGCGCATGTATTTTATTATATGTACATATACACTTTATAAACTAATCTTAATATCCTAAAATGGTGGGACGTCCAGTGTCTGCAAATGGTTTCTTAAAAGAAAC
>NW_021849056.1:313944-316185 GCF_003651465.1 Formica exsecta | reverse complement strand
ATAGATGAAGTTTCGATGTTACCCAACGATTAAATCAGAAGATAAATCACGGTTTAAATTTCGCGAATGTACACGATGAATAAACTATAAAAATATTTCAACATTCGGAGCGCATTCCATAATTTGTAATTATAATGTGCGTGAGAAATCGAATGCGCATTATAATAAAATCTATATAAAATCTAATGGCCGATTTATTTTCAAATGCGCGATTTTATACGAATTCCGCCATCAAATATATCTTGTTTCGTGAACAATTGCAAAACAGGATAAAATAAACTTTATAATTTTTAAAATAATTGCGTTATCGCCGCGTTTAATGGAGGATAACTGACCTAACGATTAGACCAGATCAAGATTCCTCTGCCGAGTGACACACTGGTTAATATCTGACAGAGAGAAGAACGATCCTAAAAGTGGAAAGCGACTACAACTTGTCTTATTTCTATGTCGGGTCCTACGGAATCGATCCACAAAGGAAAGTTAAGTGATTCATTAAACATCAAAAGTCCCGCGACAGGAGGGAACGAATCTCCGATCTTCCTGATTGCTCCGATAGCAGTGATTTCGGCAGCGAATTAACGACTGTTACCGTCGTCATCATTTTCAATATATGAAATAAAAATTCGCATGAAAAAAGCATGTTCTTCCACTATTAAGAAATATCTCCTTTTATTAAAAAAACGACTGGATATAACGATTTTTATGTACACATGGTTACAATCGAGTATATTTAAGAAAAATGAAATACATGCGCTTTTATTATTGCTTGGTTAAATATGTGAGTACAAATAAGTTTAGGGTACCAAGTGTGCTCGAGACAAATTAAACCCGATAACAGCAAGATTTAAAAGAAATTCAATTCAAATATTTAGCAACATTAAATGAAAAATTACCAATCAATTAATTTTTTTGTAACATTTCAATAAAAATATCAATAAATTAATCTTCCGATATCTTACTGATATCGGAGTACCCATTCAATTTGTCTCAAATTTTTTAATTACTCACATATTTTACATTACATTCATGCATTTCCGCGATATAATATAAAAAAGTATTCTGTCAAATATATCACACACAATTTGCGTATGTATATTTTATTATATCTATACGTGGGACGTCCAGTGCCTACAAATAGTTTTCTAAAAGAGATCAAAAATTAAATTAATTCAAAATTAATTAATAAAATATATTCGTTCGTAACCACAATTTTTTATCAAAAAGGTCTGCAAAAACTGATCGTAATTTAAATTTATGTACTAAAAAAAATGAAATTTATCCATTATATCTATATTCAATCTATTATGAAGTATTTTCATCATTAAGAAATAATATTGATACTAATACAAATAATGATGGAAGAACATTCTTAACAAAAAAAGAAGAAAAATATATCTTCTCTCAAAGTATACTATTTAATAATTTTTTTTCGTGATTCGATTTCAAACTGTATGGTGATCATCGTTAAATCACTGCCAAAAGCATCGCTTCCAGGGACCGCCAAGAAAACCTGGATTTAATTCCAATTCTGCAACGGAAACTTTCAATTTTTAATGAGGCATCGAACTAAGCGTCGCGGATAGGTCCCACAAAAACCGACGAGAAATAACTCTCCACGATGAAGATTGTTTCAATTCTCCGCCAGTACAAACCGCGCATTTGCTAGCGTCTACCTGACATGAAGAACAGTGACAAGGCCTCTTCATCAAGGTAGCTCATCCAAAAATATGGAAAGAACGCAATGTTTGCAATATTATTTATAAAATCGTTCAGTGAATATTTAAAGCAACGCGAAATTCGTTAAATGCGCTTAATCAAAAACGATAATAAAAGTAAATTATTTTGTTTCGCAGATTTTTTAATCTTCGTGCGTGATCAATAATATTTAATTTTAAAAACTTTCCAATATTTCAAATCTACTTGTATTTTTACAATATCAAAAACACGATCAACAAATTTCGCGAGTAAAAAGCTAATATTTAATCGTTGATTTAACATCAAGTCTTGATATATTTATTTAATAATTTTTATATTATGTAGAAGAGAGAGAGAAAGAGAGAGAGAGAGAGAGAGAGAGAGAGAATTTTAGTGATATCTGCAGTTACAAAATTTTTAAATAAAAGTTTTTGGATTTTATTGATAATCTTTTGGTATGAGAAAAGTAAGCTATATTAAATTTTTGAATAATTTTACAATATATATAAAAATGTTGAAATCTAATATTTATCGAATTTTGTG
>NW_021849056.1:305902-307248 GCF_003651465.1 Formica exsecta | reverse complement strand
TACAATATATATGTAAAAATGTTGAAATCTAATATTTATCGAATATGTTAATTCAACGAGTTTTGTGATATTGTACGTATTCTTTCAATTTCGCATAATTTACAATAGATTTTTTTTTTACAATAGATTACAATAAATTATTATAATAAATTATTACAATTTATATAGATACAACAGAAAATATAAGAAAATTATGAAAAATATATAACATTATAATTACAATTTTCATATATAATTACAATTTATAGATGTAATTACAATTTATAGATACAATTTAATAATTGATGCTACCAGCATCTAATATTCTCAATATAAGAATCTGTAAAACTTTTATTTTATTATTACGATATATATTTGATAAAGATTCAAATAAATCAGAAATGAAAATGCTAAAAATTATTTAGTTTGAATTACTTTTTTTTTGAATATTATAAACTATTAAATACTGATAACATTCACATTTGAATTAAAAATTATATACCTTTGAAGAAAATAAAATTTTTAATTTACAGAGAATAAAATGTTAATACAATTTACAAAATAAAATGTTACATAAAATGTTAAATATTAAAGTTAATACATATATTATACATATAACAAAATGCAACTTAAATGTATTTTATATATTTAAGGTACATTTTTACATTTTTCATAATTAAATTAAATTTTTAATATTTACCTGTAATTTTTTTCATAATTGATTTGTTCATCTCTCCAATATTTTAATAGTCTTAATATTCTTTTAATTCCTAGTAACATTTAATTTCTTAAGAATCTTAAGGAATTAAATGACTACCTATCTTAAGTTAAGATAGTTTTAATAGTTTTAACAACTCTATTTTTGTTGGCTAAGCCAACGGGAATCTGGGATCACCTAATTTTGGGGAGCATGTCCTAACCGCGTGCCCTACTCATGTGCTCTATTCGCCTGTCCTAATTGTGTACCCTACTCGGATACCCTAATCGCGTGCCCTACTCGCGTGCCCTGATATAATGCATCGTATGTTGCTTCTGTTGGGCAAGTTGGACCTACCTTTAGTTGATTCTGGCCATATTCATTCTGGCTACATCTATCCAGAGATGTAGTATCCACCTCTATCGGAGGTCAATGAAGGAAAGAAAAATTCCTTCCGTTGCCGGCTATTATCACCAGTGCACGAGCGTAATTTACGGTCATTTATGGTCGTGAGGCATTACGACCGTTTGTCATGCATCGTTTTAATATAACTTTATTTTAACTAATATAATGCCAAGTTATCAATCAAAATTAATTGAATGAGAAATTCTTATAATAATATAATATTATTTATATTAACATATAATTGATATTAAAATAAAATTAATAA
>NW_021849056.1:255387-305826 GCF_003651465.1 Formica exsecta | reverse complement strand
AAAATAAATAAAATTTATTAATTGAAAAATATTTTACATTCTTTTCAAATTTTTGCTGTAAGTTATATTTTAAATTAGATTTGTAATGTTTTAATATATATTTAAAAAATCTATTAAAAGTTATTTGATTTAATCTATTCTAGCCCATCCATTTTGAAGCAACGGATCTATTTACAATCTACAATTTACAATCTACATTTGCATCTACAATATCTACAGATCCGTTAATTCAAAATAAAATAAAATTCATTACTCACCGGCACTGATGCACAACAGCGATTATATGTGTATACATCACGCGCAAAATACGCATCTTGAGATTTATCGTTGCGATATAATTACGTATTATTTAAGATATGTAAAAGATAATTAATATTTATTATATCAAATTATTCCCCGATAGTTGCCGCGATCGCGTGTGGAAAAGAAATTTGACGGAGCATCTCGCATCACTACTTTTCTGTTTGAGTGTCGTCGCTATAATAAATATTGTAGAAAAGGAATTTGTGACGTAGCGTCTTCCACTATTACAGTCCTATTCAAGTGTTGCTGCGCGAATAATAACAAGGCCGTAACATGTAAACAATAGCGCGCTAATGTTTATACCACCAAGGCCGCATACCATGCTATTCACAATTCATTGCCGAAATATTTTATGTATTATGACATATACATATATACAAAATATTAAATTATATAAGTATATATTTTAAATAAATTTTAAATATTTTAAAAGTAAATTTTCTAGCAATTCCAACTTTTTATTTAGAATTCTGGGTAGCATCCCACGAGATATAAAAGAAACTCTTAACATTTTTACACTCCAACCAATATTGCAAGAGATATCACCGTTTTCCGTATAATATTTTGCGAAAACCTGGCAGTATACCTATCATCGGGCGATTATATGAACGTGAAAAAATTAATTAACTTTGTTAATGATTAAAACTCCTTCGAATTCGAAAGAACACGGTTAAAACTATAGGAAAACATAATAATTATAATATATAGAATATATCTCCGCGTTTTAAAAATCACAATTTTTCATATGTATTGTATAAAGATATATCCAAGTATTGGGAAAGGTAGAGTCTTTCGCATTTCCCGTTTTTTTTTATTTAGAGTTCTGGGTATAACACCCCATGAAACATAAAAGAAACTTTTAACATTTTTATGCTCAAACCAATATTGCAAGAGATATCGCGATTTTTTAATTATTTTTATCTATTATCATTTATAAAAACTAGATGGCGCATTTTATAATATTTTATATAACACACACACACACATTTTGTAATATTTTAATAATATGCCGTGAGCAACTCTCATCGAGATATCTACTCTTAAAAAGACATGTTACATCGATACTAGCAAGTATTGTTATCTCTTTTCCGCGATGCTGATTGGTTATCTTGACGCTGCACCGTGCATTACTTTATATTTTTATATCAATAAAAGCCTGTCATAACTGAGCGACATATTTGACAGTTCAAATATTAAGTGCGTGTGTGTGTATAATTTTTATTTAATTTATTTTGAAAAAACGGAGAATTAAAGTTAATATATGTGTGTGTGTAAGTAATTATACACACATACATACAAAATAAATGGCGCACGCGTAGCGCGCGCTTATAGTGCTCTAGTATCTCTTTAATGTGTATGTGTGTGTCTGTTACAAATATTAATTTTTCTCTCCCTGCATTGATCAGAAAAGGATCCATTAATCGCAACATCGAAAATTGAAATGGCTCTTTAATGTTTCACACGTACTTTCGCAATTTGAATGGAATGTCGCAACGTATATTTTCTGAGTCAACCAACATTCTCTGAAAAATGAATTCATTTTTTACAGTTCACCCCCATATGCATCCCGTGGATGCGTATTCGAGCGCGAGCATGTTTATTTATTAAGCGCACTCAATTACGCGTCCACACCGGTCGTAAACAACACCCTCGTTCGCAGCTCGGCTGCAATACAGGGTGGCGAGAATAATGTGCATTTGGATCTGTATAAAATTGAATAGAATAATATATATATGTAATTAACTTTATCAATATAATATTTACATGATTGTGGGCGACAAAAAATATTACTTTTCGAAAATTATTTTTTTGTTCAATTTTATTTAAAAAATTCTAAAATTTTTAATTGATTGATTTATTGTAATCATCAATTATAATATCCGCTGCGGATATTTTTGTCTAAAATTGACACACACATATGCAATGGTTCCTATAACATTAATTGTTAAATGTTATTCAGCAATAAAAATATTGTGCTGCAAATCACATATTATTTTTATAATATAATTCAAAAACTTGTTCATGTATTCTAAATTGTATTATTGATAAGCAATAAATCGTTAGAAATTATTGCAAATTTCTACCTAGATATTGGTTGCGATGTATTTCGGTCACCCTGTGTATTTTCGCCGCGATATATATGGCTCTCGAAGCGCAGAGAGGTACGATCTCGGCATAATTTACAAAAAATAAACGACATAGCACAACCGTGTTATAGTCAGCGAAATATCTTCCTAATTTAAATTACCTCGGGTACTTTTCGCCGCATATTACTCACGATACGCAAACGCGAAATTACCGATGTATATGTCTGTGTGACTCGCATGTAAAGATACACAATAGTAACGCACGGTAGAAAGCCCAGAGGGCAATTGCGATTTTGCATAATGGCGAACTTCAACTTTAATGTTTTTTCACGACTTTAGTAATGGGCCATTGGAGATGTCTTTTTATTGTGTTGCTTTCTCCTTATTGTCCAAATATACCAGCCGTGTTTAAGAGTCTGTCTTTCCGAGTCTCTTCATCCGTAACTTTTTGATCCTTTTTTTGCGAAGCGCACTCTTTCATCCCGAGCATCTTCGACACGCTTGTTACTTTAGTAAAGTGCTGTGGTTCGAAAAATCAAATGCGGTATGTATTACCGTTCGCAAAATACGAAATGCATTATTCATCCATTATTCAGGAACTTTTAACGGAAGTCATAAATGTGTAGGAAGTTCAGTACAAGTAAGTGTGAATAAAGAGTTGACTTCAAAAGCTGAACTAACTTTATTATTTTCTCCATTACATCGTTGAAAAGGTTAGTTTTAATTTCAGAATCCTGCACTCTTATGTGGATATATGGTAATCCTTCTTTTAATCTCTTGACACACAGTGAAATGGGAACTCATTGTGTAAAAAAAGATATTACAGAGATATTTCAATTGGGAAGATCTGCCAATTAATCTTAATGCCTTGAATATTCAATTTTTGCCTTATTCCAGCTATGAATAAAACAGTATATTTTGCATATATGAGTGAATACACACAGAAGACATGCGGAAAAAATTCTTGTCGTGTGAGAAATGCTTGCAATTTTAATTTTTAAATTCCGTCGTCTCGATGCGACGACCATGATGTTAAGAGGGCGACATTTTTAACGGAATCCGCTTATATTCTTTTTCTCGTATTCTCGTCCAGCTGGATTAATTTGCGTCCTGGGCTCCGGGAACAGGCGGTAAAGTTCTAATTTTGTAACTTGTAATTAACTTGGCCCGCGCGAAACTAACTTCGTCCGCGAAAAAAGAAAGGGAGGTGGCGATAGCTATGGAGTTGGCGGAAAAATCTGTTCTTTAATTGCTAAGTCAAATAACGTAATTAACTCCTTATCGAGACGCGAGGAGTGCACTTATTTTTAGATTCCGGATTTTTCTCTTTGTCTCTGACAAGAGCAGCGTAGAGGAGTTTACATAATTCGAGGAAAATCAGATATTGTAATTTAGAGAATTCTTATGAGATTCCGGAAAGTACGTAAAGTATAATATACGAGCTGTTTCGTAACTCACTTCGCGATTGGAGTCATCGTGTTTTACGGATTCATGATGATATACCAAAAGTTACAGAATCATTTTTTAAAACATGAACTAAAATAATTAAGAAGCGAAAGAGTCCTGATGAAAACAAAAGCGACTTTAAATTCTTGTCCTCGCTGGCTGTTTATGGGACGAGTTGCCGCCGGCTTTTCGAAAGCAGGCAGCGTCTGTTATCACCGTTTCACCTTTCGTCGAGCTTGTTAAGATCAGTGGCTGTAAGATCGCGACGGAGGCATCGAATGTTGCGACAATATCGTCTCAACGTGTCATTAGTTAAACGCCAACGCTCGAGTAGCGGGCTCGGATATATCCGCGACTGAAGTTACAACCCTAGGCCGCCTAAGGCTTGGTCATTAACGGATGAACTTAGAAGCGCGGCCCCGTAAATCCACCAAAGCCTCTACCGTCACCGCAGACTCCCTCGCACACAACCCCCACGAATATCTCGAGATATTGATAATGGAAGTGGGAGATGATCCGCGGCATCTTCCACATTTCAGCACTGACGCACCGCTAAATACCTCTTGCTAGATATTAAATGCCCCTCTCCTCTCCTCGTATACGTTTATCTCAGTCCATAGTCCATGGGTATATTCAAGGCTTGATTCTCTAATCCGGCTAAATAGAAATCCCCCGTTATTGACGTGAATCAATTTCCTTTGATGAATGGAGAGCTCATAAAACGAGAAAAAGCGGTTGTAAGCGGCAAATAAATTATTTCTAACGGACACGTGATATCGCGAAGAAGCATAGGAGAGTTATCGGTTAAGTAGGGTGTCTACTCTCTGGAAAACCTGGAATTCTCAAGGAATTTTTTTGTACCTGGAGAAATAAGGGAATTCTCATGGAATTTTTTATTGGGACACAGAGAATTTAAAAAAAAAAATTCTCTCTTTGATAATTTTGCTCTTATACTGTAAGCAATCCGCCGATAAGCCGAGTTGTGAATTATGTGTTTAAAATATATTATAAATATATATCTATCTCTCTGTTTATATATTTAATGTTTTAGCAAAATAGTGAATATGCAGTATAATTTTTTTATTTTAATTTTTAGTAATAAAAAATGAAAATATTATACAAGTTAAAAATTTTTATCTTAACAAAAGCTATTCAGTTTTTTCAGTACATTTGTAAATCTAGCACTTGAAACTTAAGTGGCCTTGTGTTTTTTCTTCGTATGAGTGAAAAACATCAGAAAATGCGTACAATAAAAAAACTTATTTTAGGAAATTGCATAAAAAAAATCTTTAAAATATTTTCTTTGCTTGGAATTTTGAACAAAAGTACCTGGAAGATCAAAGAATTTTCAGGGAATTTTTTTACAAGATTTGAATAGACACCCGCTTTAAAAAAGTAATACCGACATAAACGACAATACTTTTGCAAAGTACGACGGCTTATAATAAAATATTAGATTAATATAATAGTGACAGAACTGAAAACATATTTTCAGAATGTGCTTCTCCTCCCACGAGTTCTCTAAGGAATTGGATTCCTATAAGCCAGTCACTATAAGAATAGTCAGATAATGGAATAACTGAATCGCAAGATTTTCTGTAACGCAATCATAATATTGTACCTTTCTATCCTTCGTACTTTATTAGAGAGATGGACAGATAAGAGAATCCCGCTATCTCCAACAGATTTGAGTTTGTTGAAGCAATTTTGATATGCGCGATATAATTTTAATCAAACTAATTGCTCCTCTAAGAGTATAAGAATCCAAGAAGATTAGCCGATTGTATCAAATGCAGCTATGTTTTACTTGTTACGCAATAAATACAAGACGGCAAAATATTTTGTTTTTACGTCATCGTTGAAGGATGTATCATAGGATGTGTCATATGTTGAAACATTGACAAAAACATGAAAATTTCATAGACTGTTTTATTATTTCTTCTGAGTATCTGAAAAACCTGAGCACAATTTTTTTAACGGTTTGCAAATTACTTAAATTTAAAGTTACTATCGATTCTTATGACAAATTGCATATTGTAACACTTATTGACAAATTTGACAAGGAAAAAACATCGCCAACGAAATAAAAATTTTTACTTATATTAAGAAAATTCTAATAAATATTTGTGCAAAACTTGATTTAGATCCACTTACATGTTTAAAAGTTATTTATTAAAAATTGTAGAAAAATATTATCTATCTTTTTCTCTCTTTCTGCAAATTGCTTGTTTTTTTTTGTTTCTTGATTTCAGGGGATAATCACGATCAAAAGTTTTTGTCATAAATTAGGAAAAATATTAATTACAGCTATTTTCTTTTAAAACATGAAAATTTCATAGACTGTTTTATTATTTCTTCTGAGTATCTGAAAAACCTGAGCACAATTTTTTTAACGGTTTGCAAATTACTTAAATTTAAAGTTACTATCGATTCTTATGACAAATTGCATATTGTAACACTTATTGACAAATTTGACAAGGAAAAAACATCGCCAACGAAATAAAAATTTTTACTTATATTAAGAAAATTCTAATAAATATTTGTGCAAAACTTGATTTAGATCCTACTACATGTTTAAAAGTTATTTATTAAAAATTGTAGAAAAATATTATCTATCTTTTTCTCTCTTTCTGCAAATTGCTTGTTTTTTTTTTGTTTCTTGATTTCAGGGGATATTCACGATCAAAAGTTTTTGTCATAAATTAGGAAAAATATTAATTACAGCTATTTTCTTTTACGAAAACGTTAAAAACCATATTATTTCGTGATACTTTAATTCTTTTTATGATCTGGATTTATTTATTTGATTTTTCAAATAGTATAAACGTAAGAAATATGTTTTTTTTTTAATTTTGACAGTTTTTTGCTACTATTGTACAGGCAAAACCTTGCGTGTACAATCAGATTTTCTCGCTGATTCTTAGGGGCTGTAAAATATATCCTTATTTTTTTAAACGTAATCGCACTACGTATCGTGGAATCAACGTTACACCAACGTATGCGCGCATCCAGTACAGAGAAAAAAAGAAATCGTCTCGCCGAAGACAAATTTGTTCTACTTCGTGCCCTCATGGCTTTGCAAGGCTTTTAGTTTTTGCGTTTGCTTTCACGGATAAGCCGCGTTTTTCTTCTCGCTCTAACCTGACGGCTGCTGGTCCAGACAAAGGCTTAAGCTTGTAGTTACGTCGGTTCCACGCTAACTTTTAGAGAGTGTCTTCAACATACATGCGATTTTCCATTTAGTTGTCAGATGCAAACACAGAGTAACTCGGGAAATCTGCATATTCTTACACCGCACAAAAGCTCGCAAATTCCCGCTTGTGCGAGTTAAACTCATATTATAATATTTTTAATGTTACCAAGTTTGATTGATATAATTAAATAAAAATATAATTAATAATTAATATAATTGACACAAGTAAATTCGTTTTGGGCGATTTTAAAAGCTGCATGCATGATTGAAAACTTTATTAATTCGCGTTATTTGAGATATCAAAACTCCAATTCACAGACATACAATTCTGTATCCATTATATCAATTAATCGTATTTTTTTTGTAATTATACAACATTTATATACAATATTATTCATCATTTATTCTATTTTGCTTATGGAAGCGATGTGCAATTATTATTTGAATTGTAAACTTTTGATTCTATTACATACGAACAATAATTATTCTACATAAGAGCAGAATGTGAAATAAAACGAGCGTGCTCGTTAATAAGGGTTCGTCGGAGTAAGGACGAAGCTCGAAGCGAATGGCGGCTGAAGGATTGTTCCTCCGTCGTTCCTTACTGCCAACTTTCTCACGTCCGCGATTGTGCCGGTATGCGAGTAATGATAACGTCGACTTGAACTTTCTTACGGCGCGATATCGCCCCCGAGAATTTGTGCAGCGCTTACCGTGGAATTTTGCAAGTTCCTAGGAAGCAGTGCAGTCTCGTCGAGGTGCTGGAGGGAAGAACGACTAGGAAAAGGGAGAGAAGGTACTAAGAGAGTTAACGTAAAGTGTTGCAGCGTTAAGTTGACCGAATTTATGTTAGTTGTCGCCGTTTTGGCCGTCGCATTTCTCAGCCTCTCTCTCTCAACCGTTTATAACCGTTGTACAATATTATAAAATATTACAACATGATATTTTGAAGAGCGTGTGGTAACGAGGGCTTTAAATTCTCGCATAATTTTTGTCAAGAAAGACGTCATGGATTTATTATAATTCTACGGTAATTTCTTTCTTTGTTTATTTATTTTTAAAGTATTTAAGGATGTTTTGGCTGTACAATAGCAGCAAAAAACTGTCAAAATTAAAAAAAAAGCAAACATATTGACCATTTCTTACATTTATACTGTTTAAAAAATCAGATAAATAAATCCGGATTATAAAAAGAATTAAAATATCACAAAATAATATAATTTTTGACATCTTTGTAAAAAAAAAAATAGTTGTAATTAATATTTTTCCTGATTTATGACAAGAATTTTTTATCGTGAATACCACCTGAAATCAACTGCAAGAAAAAAAAAAACGAGTAATTTTCAGAAAGAGAGAGAAAGAGAGAGATAATATTTTTCTACAATATTTAGTAAATAACTTTTAAACGAGTAAGTGGATTTAAATCAAGTTTTGCATAAATATTTATTAGAGTTTTCTTAATATAAGTGAAAATTTTTATTTCGTTGGCGATGTTTTTTCCTTGTCAAATTTATCAATAAATACTACAATACGCGATTTTCCATAAGAATCAATACTAACTTTAAACTTAAATAATTTCCAAACCGTTAAGAGAATTGTGCTCAGGTTTTGCACAGATACTTAGAAGAAATAATAGAATAGTCTACGAAATTTTCATGCTTTTGTCAATGTTTTGACATATGACACATCCTTAAATTTCCGCATAATTTTTGTCAAGAAAGACGTCATGGATTTATTACAATTTTACGGAAATTTCTTGTTTATTTATTTTTAAGATATTTAAGTGCAAGTGCACGCAATATTAATGAATATGAAAACCTGTGGGCTTTTATACTGTTATTACAGATACCTATGTGCAACAGTTTCTTTCCTTATTTATCATGTAATAATTTTTATCCGTGATGAGCTCTAATTACGGTAAAATATGCAGTAGCACTCGACGTGTTTATAATTACGGTACGTTTTTATGTCAATATAAATATTCAATAAAGATAAATTTTTTAATGTAGCATTTAACATACTTTTTTAACGTATATTCACGAATATTTAAAGCGAGAAGTTAGGCTGGTAATTCCAACTCGGACTCGTGTTCTTTATAGTTTTTTTTTTGCATACGCGCAATAAATCGTTTGCAACGGAGAGAAACTGCAATACTTGACGATGATTCAAAAGCGCTCACTCGGAAATGAGATCGTACACCGTTTGCGAAACTCTGTGCATCGAGAACTTTAAGCTGCCGACAGCCGTTTTCAAGTTTCATCACCTCGTGCATACTTTAGCCGTTTTCGCTTTACCTTATTTTTAACAGAGAAGCACGCTTTTGCCAGTGTATCTATTTTGCCTCCTATATATCAATGTTGAATCTAATATTACTCTCAACTTCTCCTCTCGTCACATCGACTATCTGGAAATCCCTCTATCATGTTTATATTTGATTTGTTATCCTTTATAAATTATTTTTACAGACTTGTCTCTTATATTTTTGATATTTAATTTATTCAAGAAAGACATTAACATTATTCACCTAACAATTTAGATTGATTGTATAAATTTCTTATATTATCCATTTTGTTTTCTAGTTATTTATATTATGAATCTTTCTTTGTTAATTATGAAATAATTTGAATGAAATGTTTGAACTGTGAATATAATTTTTCAAACATCTTTCGCAGGTTTTAATTAATATATCTGTAACAACATTTATCTGTCTCCTGAGATATCGTGTTATTAATTACGAAAAACATGTCGTTCTTTGATCAGTGATTAATTATTTCTGCTTATTTCGAAAACAAGATGTATAATTATTAAAGAAATGCAAACTCAAGAGTTGTCTCGCGTTAATAGAAATTGAATTACGGCTGTTTCACGTTTGTAAAGAATATTAAATAAAGTAACGAAGAAATATTATAGATCGCGCTTTCCTTTATTTTTTCAATCGCACAAGTAATATATGCAAATAACACAAACTCATCAGGCAATGATAAACTTCGTTCAAAGTTTATTTATGTGTTTTAATGTTTACATTGAAATAGTAAAAAAAATCTTATCTCGACATACCCGCAATAGAGGCAGCGCTAATGACGCAATTGACCTTAGTTCAAGGGCCTCCATATCTCAGGGTAATAAGATCATTATTTTTTTTTTTAAATTGTACAGATGATAAGCAGATGCATAAATGTTATGTTTAGAGAAAATTTTTAGTTTGCACTAAGGATTAATTGAATAAATATATAATTCTATATTAATTCTACCATCGTTTATTAATAGTTATAATTAAAGACTTTTAATTCTAGTAAATTTAAGAAAAGAAATTAATACATACAACTTTTTGATAAAGAACAAAATAATCTAAATGTTCACATGTTTTATTAACCGACAATATTTTATTATTGTTTTAATAGCTTTTAAAATAATAAGTCTGGATGAAACCCGAGATTTTCGTCGATCGTCCTTATATGTAGAAAAGTACGACGTCGTTATTAATCCGATATTTATGCGGACCATTTTCTTTCGAATC
Source organism: Formica exsecta (assembly GCF_003651465.1). Taxonomy (NCBI): domain Eukaryota; kingdom Metazoa; phylum Arthropoda; class Insecta; order Hymenoptera; family Formicidae; genus Formica; species Formica exsecta. The sequence goes on along the minus strand of NW_021849056.1, from coordinate 295,280 downwards.
AACGAGCGAGAGTGCTGCGCGTTCGCGATAAGATTCTCGCTGATTCGAGAAATCTCTCGCGTTTTCAACGCGAATTTGCATTGGCTTCGCCACGAAAATATTCAGCTCGATCGTAACGCGATTCGCAGGTCGATAAATCTGGCAGTCGGCGGGGAATGACCGAGATTGAGTCATTAGTTTTACGGGGATAAGACTAACGATCCAATCCCTCGAACGTGATAAATCAGTTTCCCGAGCGGGTGAACTTATTCGGCTTACATCGGCCGAACCGCTATAACCGAGTGTAATGGTGAACATTCGACCCGGGAATGTGTAACGTACTGGCGGTAGTAACGTGTAGTAAATTTGTAATTATGAGCTAGTTCTGTGGCTTGATGATTTGCGCGGTAACGCGTTTAATGGCGTCTTGAGTGTTCGAATGAAGAATTTGTCTCGGATCTTCGAGAAAGCATCATCTGTTCATTTGTGGTTGCAGTTTGAAAAATTTTACTGGACAATATTTGAAATACATGTAACACACATAATATACATACAGTATGTTCCAGATCAGGTCAATGAAACTTCAAGGTCTTATAGGAAATTAAATTTGGAACAAAAAGGTTTCGATAAACATAAGTCCGGAAACGTTTCGTTAAAAAGTCATAGCTAATAAACTTCGAAAAATCACATTTTTTTTATGTTTTTTAAAAATAACTTTAAAACCTTTTATTCATTTGAAAAAAGTAACGAAATAAATCTGATGAGTAATTAAATAACAAACTAAATTACACTAAATTTATTTAATTCTGGTAAGGCGTTCAAGAGAAAATAAGCTCAAAACAATGAAAAAAGCAGAAACTTGAAAAAATCACTTTTCGATGGTCTTTGTGTAAACACTACATTCGTAGTGCAAACATTGCAAATGCAAACATAAAAATGTTCTTATTAAATTTTAATCATAACTAATTACTTACAGAGAGTTCATTAGCTATAACTTTTTAACGAAGCGTTTCCGGACCTATGTTTATAGGAACTTTTTTGTTTCGAATTTAATTTCCTATAAAACTCTGAAGTTTCATTGACCTGACCTTGAACACCCTGTATATTGACAATAACATCTTATTGCAACATTATTTAATTCTTAAATTTATTTAGCACGTTTACTCGATTTGACACGATTTTTCGTGCGATTAATTATTATTTTGACGCAGGAAGATCACGTTCGCGGAATTAATACTTGTTTTGCAGTCGGTATCTGTTTGCAAAATAATAATACATGTTCCGGATATGTTGTGATATTTGATATAGATAATTCCACAATTCTATAATTTGATATAGATAATTCCACAATTCTCCATCTAATATATTCCCCGAAGGAGAGCGTTAATTTCAATCTTCTAAATTATGCAACTTATGTAACCGGAGATATACAAACTTTGCTCGACTCTACAACGAAGGATAAATTATTCATTTTCTCGGATCATATGCCTGATTAATATCATTATCTGAAAATTGATTACGCGGAATTTGTCTGATACTGCGATTGTCTTTAAAGTAAGGCCGTTTTCTATCACCTATAATCAAGATGGTTTTTTATTTTTTTTTTTACTAAAATAGACTTTTTTCTACAAAAATAGCCACATTTATCTAAATATAGAGCGTGCAATATTAAAAACACGAATATTTATTCTTGGAAAATTATATTTAAACAGCTTGTGCAAATTTGCAATGAATTGACAGGTGCATTGCTCTTTGGATAATGTATTATGTGCCTCATATAAAGAAAAAAAAAAAAAAAAAAAAAAAAAAAAAAACTAATATGAATAGTGATTTTTAACGTGCAATAATTCGAAAGGAATTAGATAAATGTTCCGAATAGTTGCTTATGAGAATATATTAGATAAAAATATATTAATAAATTAGAGCTAATTTGATTGTACATTTTATAGGACGATTATTAATTATTATTTCGTATAATCTTACGTTTAAATCTAAATTTTGATTAAACTGTTAGCTTTGAAACCCACTTTCTATAATCATCAACAAATTTAGAAATAATGTATTGGCACACATATTAATTTAAGCATATATTTTTTTTTCTTAATAATATTTCGTATAAAAATTATTTATCTCGGCATCTTTATAAAAATTTCCATTGTTGTTTACTAATAATAGTCCCATTATTCTTTTGATGAGCAAATGTTTTCCCTTTCTCCGTATATCAATTTCTACATGTTTCTAACACAAACAGATTTTCTCTTATTCTTTCCTTATCAATTCTTTCGTTCAGATTTCTTCTCACTCTCGTACGTGTGCGTATTTATTTTCCACGCTTTCCCGCAATCTCCTTCTCCCATTCGCGCGTTGATCATTGCCACGCATTTCGATCCCTCTCCGAATAGCAGCCGCGAACGAACATAAGTAATAAATACTGCAACACGGATGGCAAAGAGCAATAAAGTTCTTGCGCCGTGCCCGATCATGTCGCGCTATGTTTTTCTTATTCAAATATACGTCTACGTGGCATTCGTCGCCATCGTCACGGCTGACCAGGGTGAGTCAAAGAAAAAAAGATACTTCACCATCCTGTCATTTTTTATTTCATTTTTTAACTATTTTTGGAATAATTATCTTATCTCAAATTAATCTCTCATTGCATCGGTGGATTTAAACTTGCTATAATCTAAACGAGATTGATGAAGCTAAATTCAATTGTTTAGATCATCTATCTACAGTGTTATTTTTTTATCAAATTTTTACAATTCTTTCTTTTTTTTGTAAAGCGGAATGCAATAAAACAATATGCCCGGGACCGTTGAGATATTACGAGTCTCTCCACTGCAAACCTGTGTACGAAAATGAAGGTGACTGTTGCGCGAGAAAATATAATTGTGATCATCTGAAAGAGAAATCTACGAACAAGTGTTATGTTAATGGTAAAGAGTACGAAATCGGTGATGATCTTAAGCCTCAAGACGCGAATCCATGCGACATCGATTGCACTTGTAGACGTGGGTGGAATGATGATGGAGTGTAAGTACGATTTTAACATATAAATAAATTATTTTAACGTACACATATTATTTATTAATAATTATTATTATAAATTATTTTAATGCACATGTGTTTGTATGCAACAAACATTTTTTGTATAATGCAATGTACAGTTTTAAATAATCATGGCATAAAAATGCGCTATCATTTCACATTTTAATTGAAAAGTCTTCTGCAAATTCAGCGTGGCAATCATGAGTATTTAATACGAACATCAGTCATTCAGTGTATTTTCTTTCGATATTATGAAATATTTATGTTACATTATTCAAATCACATTCTCTCGTCTCAAGAGTGCAGAATTATTCTATCGTAGCAACACGTGTCAGATGTGTCAATATATGAGCCTGATTCGCATCTTGCACGGGATTTCTTCATATTAATAAAATTGAATTTTGCGCGCTCGTTTTTTATATAGGCACTTATTAACGGATTTTTGCTTATCAAATAATTTCACACGTGTCACTCATCGGAAACTTTATTTACTCCAGATTTTATATTTTATTTACTTCATAGATTTTTCATCTATAAACGATCGTTGTGCCTTTAAGGATGTTTTGGCTGTACAATAGTAGCAAAAAACTGTCAAAATTAAAAAAAAAGAACATCTTTCTTACATTTATACTGTTTAAAAAATCAAATAAATAAATTCGGATTATAAAAAAAAATTAAAGTATCACAAAATAATATGGTTTTTGACGTCTTCGTAAAAGAAAATAGTTGTAATTAATATTTTTTCTAATTTATAAAAATTTTTGATGATGAATTTGATCCTGAAATCAACTGCAAGAAACAAAAAAAAAACGAGTAATTTGCAGAAAGAGAGACAGATAATATTTGTCTACAATTTATAGTAAATAACATTTAAACGAGTAAGTGGATTTAAATCAAGTTTTGCACAAATATTTATTAGAGTTTCCTTATTATATGTGAAAATTTTTATTTTGCTGGCAATGTTTTTCCCTTGTCAAATTTGTCAATAAGTTACAATACGCGATTTTCCATAAGAATCAATATTAACTTTAAATTTAAATAATTTGCAAATTGTTAAGAGAATTGTGCTCAGGTTTTGCACAGATATTCAGAAGAAATAGTAGGACAATTTACGAAATTTTTATGCTTTTGTCAATGTTTCGACATATGACACATAAATCCTTAATAAAATTTATGGAAACCATTTCGACAAAATTTATTTAAACACAAAGATATCAAATCTTGGTCGTATCAATTATAACCAGATAGGCGATATGAAAATGAAATTTTAAGATTCTATTTATTCAAATCGTACAATCTTTTTGAGTAGTGCTGCGTTTGTATGTGCTGGCGTTGACTGTGCCTACGGGCCAACACAACCTGGTTGCTATAAGCGGGGAAACCTGACAAAATGTTGCGATGACGGAGAGGAAATTTGTCGTAAGTACATTATCTTCATCGAATGTCATAAATTTATATGAATTTATATGTATTTATATATATACGAAATTTATGAATGGATCATTATATATAGAAATTATCTGCCTCAAAATAGCATGTTAGAAAGTTTAAAACTTGATGCAAATAGTTATTCAAGAAGTCACACATTATATTTTTTAGTAATATATTAAAGTAAGTGGTACTTAAATATAGTACGTACACTCGCATAATATGAATATATAAATAAAATTCTTGATATATTTCAGCTGAGAAACTGGAAGATAGAGCTACTTGCGTTGTAGATGGAAAGATATATAAAGATGGCGAGTATTTCGAAGTGAAGAATGAATCAGAGTTAAATTGTATCTGTCTACCGGGATACAAAGGTAAAAAAAAAATACATAATATTTTAATTACTTTTTAATAAATTTATTTAACAACTTACTACATACTTATAATTCACAGATAATTCTCAATCAAAATTCTCTAAAAAGATATTTATATCAATTTTAATCGGAAATTTAATATTTTTAGGTAAAAATGTTGAACCTTTCTGTGTCAAACCCAAACGTCCATATTGCAGTCCTGAATTCCGTGATGCAAGCGACATTCGTCGAAACTGCGCTCCAGTATTTTATAACAGTCAATTGCCTCAGATCGATTGTCATTTAGGCACAAGATGCCGTAAGTTTTCGAGAACGTATTTAACTTAACTATTTTGTATTATAACTTAATTATTTTGTGGTATTTTTTAGAGAACGCTAATGACACTGTAATTCATAATCATGATGATTTGAAATCTGACGAAAATTTGGATGGTACGTTACTTTGTTTTTTGAGAATATTTAATCATTTATTAAGCATATGCAATTTTCAAGTAAATGATTTTTTATACATTGAAATATTTTATATAAATTTCACATTCGTGTATGTAACATAACTGGAGAGGCAATCTTTTTGTTTTGCGCTAAAAATCTGGTTTCATCTTTTCTCTCTTTCACTTTATTTAATTGCGATATTTTTATTTTGTGACAAATCGATTCGGCAATTACGAATATAGTGTGAGATAAATATGAAGTATTGATACGCGATTGAACATTCAAGCGATACTGATTACATCTATGCTATGAATCAAGGCAAATAGGAGGTAATTGCGACAAACATTGCATGCGGGTAACGAACAACGCGCTAAATCAATTTCCGTAGCGTGTTTATATTATGATCCTATCCAAAATGAGACAACTAATTTTAAAATATAACTAACTTTATCGCCGTGCTCTCAATTTAGTAAATACAGAAAAATTTTGTTAGATTGCTTTAATTAATATGCTAATAAAATTAAATAGATATTCAATTTTAAATTAAAATTTTTTAAATAAAATTAAATTTTTTAAAAATTGAATATCTATTCATTTTAAAAAATATAATAATATATCGAGATTTCTTTCTTCTAGACGAGAACGTGTGTCTGTTCGGTAACCTGAAGATGCATATTGGCGACGAATTGAATAGAGATACGGATTATAGTTCCGTTTGTGTCAAATGCATTTGCGAAGTGCCGCCTGTACCAACTTGTCAATTTTTGCCGGATAGCGAATGCGATGTCACAAAACATTATCCAAATTTCTAATCGACATATAAGTTCTAAAATATCTTGATCATCTTTGTCTTATGCGACTTAAGATCTTTGTTAAATATTTCTAAAAATTTTCAATAATAATAAAATTTTGTTTTATATCGACTCCTTTTTCTCATTCTCTTTCTTCATGTTTTTTTTTTAGTTTTCGTGCATATTTCTTTTTTATCTCCCACGTACATATCACTCTTTTTTTTCCATTGGGGCGTTGATCATTTCTTTCAGAATTATTTCCTATCTCTCTTCGAACTGGCAGCCGCGATCGAATAGAAGTATAAATAATGCAGCGCGGACACTAAAGTCGATAAAACTTTTGTGCGATGCTCAATCATGTTGCGTCGTATTTTTCTCTTATTGAGGTACGTGCTTACGTGGCTTTCATTGTCGTTATCATGACTGTTTACAAAACAAGTTGTAAAAAAAAAATAATATTTCGTTTTCTTGTGAAAAAAAATAACTTGGAATTTTTAAGCTGTTTTAAAAATAATTTAAAATTAATCTTTTATTATGTCGGCGGACTTAAAATCGTTGCAATTCACGATTCTAAAATTTTTTCTTTCTCGTGAAGAGGATGGTGATATAATGAAATGCTCACGTCTATCGACGTATTACGAGGCTCTCTCGGTTGGTAAATCTATGTACGAAGAACAAGGCGACTGTTACGCGACAAGCTACAACTGTGACCACCTGAAAGCGAGATCTCTGGACAAGTGTTACGTCAACGGCAATGAATACGAGATCGGCGAAAATCTTGAGGCTAAAGACGCGAATTCTTACGACATCAGTTGCACTTATAAACGCGGATGGATTGTCGACAGAATATAAATAGAACTTTAAAACATAAATAAATCAAATTATTTTAACATATAAATCCTATATTAAAGTTTAATATATAATATGTAAAATATTCATTTAAATCTTCATTATCAATGGAACATAAAGACATATCACAAATTATGTTAAGTGGGGAAACTGGCAGATAAGAGCCAAGGCACGGGTATCGGTGCGCGAATTTATTATTGTTAAATTTTATTAACTAATGTGCATTAAATATGTACGTTTCAGACCATTTTTGGGTCCATCTCCAGCATGGATATAAATATATACAGATTAAACTGGAATTTTAAAATTTGACATACACAACATTTGCAGTTGCAATTAAATTTCAAATTAAAAATAATAATCAGAAAGAAGGCTCATTAAAACTCGTAAATAAAAAATTATACTGTAAATCACCGACTATATATGTGTGGCGATGGCGTTTGAACTTTGTCCACTTATTTGTACAGATTTCATGCGGGTTTTAGTGAGCCATCTTTCTGATTATTATTTTTAATTTGAAATTTGATTGCAACTGCAAATATTGTGTTGTCTTTTATTATATGCTTTTGTTTGTCAAGTTTTGTCACGTATGTCAAGTTTTAAAATTCAAATTTAATCTGTATATATGTTACGTCCGGACTCGTGGAGAATTGAGTCGGGATGGAACGCAACTTATACTTACCTCGAAACACACTCTCTATCTTTTGCGAGACAAGTGTTTCCGAGTCGAACGAACAATACGGGCCTTAGACAGGTCAATGACCGGAAGGGTCGCTCTTACTCTATCGAAAGGCCGTTCGCTCGGCGGTCCCTTTTTGGTAAAGGAACTGAATCCTTTTTACCCGGGACGGGACCCTGTGCAATTTCGGATAACAAGAAGGAGGTCGGGTTAATAAATTACTCGATTTTAAAATTTAACATTACATTTATTCATAAATAAAATGAATGATTTTAAAAGATAAAATTTAATAATGAATTATTAGGCTCAATTTATAAAACTGTTATTATAAAATAAATTTTCTTAAAATCTAATGTGTAGTTATGTTCGTGTGTGTATGTGAAGGTAAAGGAAAATTATGTTCTTGCGGGTGATACATTAATGCGGAGGACATCAACCGGAATTAAATGGGGAAACTAAAATCTGGATTCCGGTTGGAAGTTTACAATAATCATTTTAAATACTGATATAAATTATTAGAAAAAGGAAAATTGAAAAGTAGGGAGAAAAAGGTAGGAGGACTATTGGAGGTCTTGGAGTTCTACTGTAGAGGGGGAAGGGAATTTCATCCAGAAGACCTCGATGGGGACGGCTAAAGGAAAGCGGGAACCAGGGACAAAAAATGGAATGATCGAGCCAGGTGGACTAGTGCGAAAAATATAATGGAATAGGTCAAGGTCTACTATATCCGGACCGACGCGATAATTCTCGTCTGTAAGAGATACTGGGTAAGGAGGAAACTGATTTAGAAGCTATCTGTACCAGTTTTGTCTAGCCTGTTCTTCGTGGAACTCAGACTCTTCTTCGGTATCGAAAGATCCCTGTTCGGGATCTTTGGTTCCTCTTTGAGGTCCTGATGGTCGAGAGATGGTGGGTAGTCGAAGGGGGGAGGGGGAATAGGATTTCTCGGCGGTTGCTGGAATTAAGGGAAAGCAGGCGAATATCCGGAGGGAGAAGGGGGACCAGGATTTTCCAGCTGTTGAGGAGATTCAGGGAAGGTAGGTGAATGTTCAGAGGGAAGAGGAGGAGTAAGATTGCCCGACTGTTGAGGGGATTCAGGGAAGGCAGGTGACGGGGGACGCTCGGGGGAAGAGACGGGTGAATAAGAGGGGGGAGAATAATGAGGAGAAGAAGTAGGAGGACAAGGTGGTAGGTTGTGTATTTTGTGTGTCCGTGTTTGCTTATTATATATTCTAATTAAACGATAAGTTCTTAGATCGAAGGAATGCTTATCTAGGTTAAATTTCTTATAATCTATAGTGTAATTAGAGTCCGCGGCCGCCCAAACCAATTTTTTTCTCAGCTGTCTATTCCGATGGTTTCGCGACCTTTTGATGGTTGCGCGCGAAGATTGATTTAATCTTTCCACTAAGAAAAGGGGCCGTGATGAATAATGATAATAATGAAATCGATTGTGAATAAATTCTTAATTCACGAAACAATTCTTGGAAGTTTTCTTTAATTAACTGAATAACTCTAGATTTCAGATCCGGATAATAAAGAAAGTTTATATTTTATATTTCTATATGAAAATTTTCGGAAGAACTGGGAGTAGAAAGGATGACAAATGTAATTGGGAGTCGCTCTGTAGAATACAGGTGACTCTTAATTGCAGGTTGGAAATCACGAGTAGCTCTGCGAAATATAGGTAACTCGTGGCGACGGACGGGAAATCGGGAATCGCTCTGTGAAATACAGGTAACTTTCGACGACAGGCAGGAAGTCAGGAGTCGCTCTGTAAGATACAGGTAACTCTCGACGACTGGCAGGAAGTCGGGAGTCGCTCTGTAAAATACAGGTAACTCTTGGTGACGAACGGGAAGTGGAAAAAAGAGGATTTGAGATAATATTTCAAGGGAAGAAGTATGAGGATTAAGGAGGAGAAGGTTGCACAGGGAAGCAAATCAAGATCTAAGTACGAAGTATTGAAATGAAATACTGATCGATCCAAGAATTATTTCGGAATACAAGACGTAAAATATAATAATATAACAAAAAGGGAAGGATAAAAATTGAAATTGTTCAACCCACTTACTACTTGAGAATGCGTTGATACTTGTAGTGACTAAGTGTGGTTCGGCTCCAGCTGTCGTGGCTGATCAGAATGGGCTTGGCAATGATGGCTCGGGAACCCGGTTTATTGTGTTGCTGATTTAAACACGGCTTGTTGGCACTTACCACTTACGTATCACTAAGTCTTTCACTTTTATTTGAACTCGGTCTCTGCACAATTTAGAGTCGCGGGAAAACTTGATCTCCGAGCTGACTACTAGCTAAGTAGTGAGTCGGTTGAAGAACGAAAACGGAATGAATTTTCGAGCGAGGATTTCGCGTATCCTCGAGTCTTAGTATCTCTCCACGTACCCTCTCCATTAGGCAATCAGAATTCTTTTTTAGCAAATCAAATCTTTACTATTTACCCTTCTCATGAGTAGGAGGTGCTACCCTTCCAGAAGAAGGTCCAGAAATTACGTCTATTGGTGTAGGCTTTTGTTTTTAGAAGTTAAGTCCAGCCTATTGGAGAGTCCGTTATAATCGGCTAAGTTGACATTTTTATTATTCCCGTTGAAATTTATCTGAAACAGATAACACAAGAGGGTGGTCTAGCAGGCGAGCACATGGTGTCAAGTATTGCGAGATCTGGTTACGGATCTTAAGCCCGTTGCGCAGACCTTAGAGTTGAATATTTGATCCATCTGTTTGTTTTCCGTACGCACATGGTCTAGATTTCTAGCGTTCGAGGATCTCTTATCTTTGTTTAAAATTTTCAAATCTTTGACGTGGGTCTTAGTCCCGAAATATTTATTGATCCGTCTCATGGTTAAAAAAATGTATTTTTTTATACCAGTGATAGAGTTTTATGAAAGAAAAGAATCGTGGAATCTACCGGACGTAACATTTATTTATATCCATGCTCAAGATGGACCCTAAAATCCGAAACGTACATTTTTAATGCACATTAGTTAATAAAATTTAACAATAATAAGTTTGCGCGCTGATACCCGCGTCTTGGCTCCTATTCGCCAGTTTTCCGACTTAATTGTTCTTACCTACCGCTGTTATTATGGAAAATAATTTACTTTATCAATCATTATTATATATCATTATATATTCAAATTACACGTAACTACCATAATGATCTAACATATTATCTCTCTTACCTTGAATCTTATTTTGTGTGAATTTTCTGAAACGTTTTTCCGTATCTTCCATATTTTTCGAGATATTTGACTGGCTCTTTTAAAATGGACCACCCTGTATGTATATATACATATATTCTAATAAAAATTCACACAAAATAAAATTCAAGATAAAAGAGATAACTTGTTCGATCATTATGATAGTTACGTATAATATGAATATTATAATGATATATAATAATTTTTATCATAATACTTTTTATTTTATTAAATTACACGAAAATTATCGGTATTTCGATGAACCTTTAACACAACCTAGATGCTACAAATTGAGAGATCCAACAAAATGTTATCCCGAGCAAGAAATTTTGCTATAAATACATTCTCAATCGAATGTCATACATTATTCACGACGAGCGAGGTAATCATTACGTAGAAATTATCCATATTAATCTCAAATTACGCTAATAAATTTTTAAAATTGAAATATTTGACATACATGTATGAAAAATGAAATTTATATCCGTATATTTTAGCATAACTTGAGAGACAAGTTCGCACCCAAAAATCCAATTTTATCTCTTTTTTTCTCCTAATTTTATAAATAGTAGATGATGTATGTGATATTTATAGTAGAGATTTATTATATCGGTGGTTTATAATATAATGATATATTATAATGATATATTGTATGATGATAGTAATTATATATTGTAAACCACCGACGATAGTGAGCCATCATTTTGATTATTATTTGTAATTTAAAATTTGACTGCAACTGCAAATGTTATGTATGTCAAGTTTTAAAATTTCAATTTAATCTTTATATATTTATATCCGTACTGAAGATGGATTAAAAAACGTTTGAAACGTAAACTTTTAATGCATATTGGTTAATAAAATTTAACAATAATAAGTTCGCGCACCGATATTCGCGCTTTGACTCTTATTTATCAGTTTTCCCGCTTAATTGTTCTTGCCTTGAGCCTATCGCTGTTAACAAATTATTTTCATTTAGTATACAGCCTGTTCGTCGTACAAATTTAAGTAACCTTGGTATAAAAACGTGCTGTCAATTCGACAACCGTTTCACATTTTACCCCAAAGGTCTTCAATATTTTTCTGCAGATATCGCGACAATTGTGAATATTTAATACGGATATTTAATACATTACATCGTCGTGCAGCATATTTTCTTCCAATATTATGATGTACGATATACTGAAAGATTCATATACGGCGTCACATTATTCAAATTACATCACATTTCCTCGTATATGTCGACAGTTTGGAATTATTCTGTCATAATAGCACGTGTTAGATATGTGAATATAATTCACATCTTTTGCACGGAATTTCTCATAAAATATATCGCTTAGCGCGATTTATTGTCGTTTCTTGGAAGCTGCTTAACGTTTAATCTATTCTATTCATCAAATAATCTTATACACATCGTTTAGAGGAAAATTTATTTCCTTTATAGGGTTTTCAGAAGTTTCTTTCATCCATAAATTCATTCAATTAATTATTAAGTTAATAAATTTCGATCAATTTATTCGAATAATTTCGAAAATTTATTTTATCAAATTTTATTTAAAATTTGATAAAGATACGAAATATTTATAGCGTCAATTATAGATAATACAGACAACATGCAAGAACAAAATTATTAAATCCTTTTTACTTAAACCATATAATCTTGTTGAACAGTGCCGGGTAGTTTATGCGCACGTGTTGATTGTTTTGATGAATCTTCAACAAAACCTAAGTACATAGATTGAGAGATCTAACCAAATATTATCCCGAGCAAGAAGTTTGCCATAAAACATTCTTAATCGAATGTTATAAATTATTCACAAAGGGCGTGGCAATTACTACGTAAAAATTATCCATATTAATCTCAAATTACGCTAATAAATTTGTGAAATTGAAATATTTCACATATATGAGTGAAAAATGAAACTTATATCCGTGTATTTTAATCTAACACGAGAGACAAATTCGCACCCAAAAATCCGATTTTATCTATTTTTTTCTTCTAGTTTTATATGAATAATAGATGATGTGTGTGATATTTATAGTCGAGATTTATGCAATATATGTGAACCAATTCGACAATTACGAATATAGTGTGAGATATAAATGAGGCATTCAACATGCGTTTGAACGCTCAAGCGATACTAATTACGACTGTGCTATGAATCGCGGTAAATAGGAGGTAATTGCGACAAATATTGCACGTGAGTAACGAATAACGAGCAAAATCAATTTATTGTGGCACGTTAATATATTATAACACCATAAAATGAGATAACAAGATTAAAAATATAATTTTATTATCATTCTAAATTTAGTAAATAGAAAATATAAAAAAAAATTGCGTTTGAATAGATTAATTGAATTGATGTGAATTATCTTTAATCTTAACATTCGATAATTTTCTTTTTTTTTTTTAAAGAAGAACGAATATTTATTTGATAATCTGAAAATAAAGATTGATAGCAACTTGCTGCTGTATTGACAAATACCGCACTGAGAAAAAAAAAGTTGTTAACTTGATTAAATGCTTTCAACTGATTACTATTTCTTTAATTGAAATATTTAAGTATTTAGATTAAATACGATATTTCAAATCTAACATGATATATTTGACTTAAGTACTTAAATATTTCAATTTAAAAAAATGGTAATCAATTGAACGCATTTAGTCAAGTTAACAACTTTTTTTTCTTAGTGCGATAATTAAATAAAATACAAAATATTATAATAGAAATTTAATTAAATACGAAATATCGTAATAGAAATTCACATAAAACAAGATTCAAGGTAAGAGAGATAATTTGTTCGATCATCATGGTAGTTACGTATAAATTGAACGGATATACAATGATGACTGATAAAGCAACTTATTTTCATTCTCTTTTCCTCTTTGTCTATTTATAGTATTTTATCCTTTATACATGTGCTGCATATGTATCCTTATTGTTCATCAATTTTCTCTCTCTCTCTCTCTCTCTCTCTCTCTCTCTCTCTATGCAGGTTCTCTTTCACACCCATTTTCATTCTTCTCTAGTGCGCATATTCGTCCCTCTTCCTCCTCTTGGACATTTCCCGACTCTCATACATGTGTTTCATTCCGGCGCACACATACAATACGCGTACGCGTATTATTTTCTCCTTCTTCCATAATACATCATCGTATCTTTGTCAATCGTGCATATATTATCTCTCTCGGGGCCACTTTCCATCCCTTCCAGATGAGCCGGTCACTCGAAGTATAAATGACGCAGCGCAGGCACATATCGCCAAAGTTTTCACGCTGCTCGATCATGACACGTCGTAGTTCTCCTTCTCTTATTCAGATATGTGCCTATCTGGCGTTCGTCACCATCGCAATCGGCCAAGGTGAGTCGCAAACAATAGACAAGACGATGCGATGGAAGTGTGTTTTTTGAATATTGTATTCACCGTAATCGTGAAGCAAGGATTAAAAAATTATTTTTTTCAATTCGATATTTTGATGTGATCTTAGGATACAGCGTGAGTATTGAATAACAAAATCATAATGAAATCGAATTAGAACAATATAAAATATAAATATGAAGTAAATATAAATATGAATGTAATTTTTTCATAAAAAACATGTCAAAATTATTAGATAAAAAATTTTAACTTGATGTTTATTAAATATTGCGTTTATAAGACACATTTTATCACATCATCAAAACATTCTTGTATTCTAACAATAAAGACAAAGGGTTATACATAAAAAAAAAAAATATATATATATATAACGTAATAATCTCTTCATTAAGTAATCTGTCAATTAGAAATTTATCTTTATTAATCTTTTCGAGATTTGTAGAGATGCTTCCGACGTTTTTTCGGAGATATCAATCTAATTTGGTAATCGTGCGAATTTTGACATTTTGACTTTATGAATAATTTCATCCGTTCTATAATTCTGCCATACTCAAAATTAATTTCTCGCTACACGAAATTGTTTCACGTCACAATTTTAAGCACGCGGAGCAGATTAATAATCATTTGCTCTTATCTGGATAATTATTTTTTGTCAAACTCTTTTGGTCCTCCCTTTCCGAAAAGACAAGTGCGATAAAACGAAATGTCCTGGTCCATTGGCGTATTACGAGGCGCTCGGTTGCCAACCCGTGTACGAAAAAGAGGACAGTTGTTGCGCGACAAAATACAACTGTGATCATTTGAAAGAGAGATCCAAGACCAAGTGTTACGTCAACGGTAAAGAGTACGAGATCGGGGAACTCCTCAAAGAGGAGGATGCGAATCCTTGTGACGTCGGCTGCACTTGCAGAACTGGATATGATGAAATGTAAGTACGACTTAACATTTTTCTTAATTGTTTTGTGTGTGTGTGAGTATTAAAATCATTAAGTTTTTACTTATTTAAACTACGTTACTTTTTTGGACAGTGCTGCATTTACATGTGCCATAGTGGATTGTTTCTTTGGATCTGTAAAATCTGGTTGCTATAGACAACGTTCTCCGTTACATTGTTGTCCCGGAGAGGAAATCTGTCGTAAGTATAGTTTTTTCGAAAGCTTTAAATTTTTTATATATTTACTTGCGATAATTGTTAATTATGTATGTGATTACTACTTGAAAGATGCATGCACACATATGAAAATATTAGTATTAAAAAATAGTGAATTTAATTTTACACCATTTATTTTTTTCAACTATACGCGATTGAAATAATAATTAATAAAAATTCGCGATATAAAATTTGTATATATATTTTTTCTATAGTATCTTAAAGTGTCGACCGCTTTTTTATCACTGCTTTTTTTCTTTTTTAAAAATGGCATTTTTGACATTAAAAATGTAGTAATTTTTTCATTAGCATTTAACTATTACGAATAGAATCTCAATATATATTTGTGTATGTATGTATGTGTGTGTGAACTGTATTATTCAGAAAGTTATAAAATAATATTGTTTTAGTATAATTAAATTTTGGGTTTACAAGTTACATACATTATTGCATTTGTTACGAGTACACTTCTATAAAGTATACTCCACACGTAATATGTACATAAAAATATTTACGTCACAGCTGAAAGTCCCGAAGAAAGGCCTACCTGTAATGTAAACGGAAGGATATATAAAGATGGGGAATACTTTAATGTAGAAAATGACCCAGAATTAAACTGCGTGTGCCAAGAAGGATATAAAGGTAAATTTATAATGTGTATATTTATCGTAGCTATAATTAAATTCGCGATTATATCTATAATACAGAATACGTCATTTAAATTGACACATTTAAATATCATAAAAACAAAGCATTTTATAAAAAAATGTTTCAGACAGAAGTTGTTTGCTTTTGAGGGGGGAAGAGAATAGCATTATTTATATTTAATTTGGTGGACGTTTTGAAGGTCATTTGAAGGTCAATTTTATTTTTTTCGATGGAAACCCGTATTTTTATTGCATATTTTTATAGCCCTTTTTAAGGCCTTTCTAAAACACTATAATAAAGTATTTTTTCATTAAGTATTGTTATGCCTCTAGCCGCTAAGGAAGAGGTCTTTAGGGATTTATACGCCCAAAGGATTAGGATCCACGCTCGAAATAAGACACTCCCGGACGTTAGGTATAAATTGATATATTCCCTGATTCTAATGCTTTGCTTTAATCAGCTCTTTCTCAATCTTTTCTGTTCTACTTTACTTGTTTTATCTTTTAATATTAAGAAATCGGTCGGGTTACGACAGTATTTTTCGAGTTATTTTATATCTCAATCTGACATATTTTGATATAAAAATATAAAAATATAAAATATCTTCGTAAAATATTTAGTTACTTATTCGCGATTATAATAGTCGGGCGCGATACGTACGGTATATCGATACTAGTGGTATGAGCGAGCGAGTAGCGAGCGATGTTAATGAGCTATGTTACTGAGCTAGCGTCGGTGCATCGCGCGCTCAATATATATTAATTAATTAGGTCGTTGATTAGGGAGGAGTGTGGTGTCCCTGACGGGGCATGTCTCGTGCTCCGCTCGTCAGATGTCTCGTCAACTGCTTACTCAGCTTCCGAGAACTTTTCATTAAGTACTTTTTGAGTTATTTTATATCTCAATCTGACATATTTTGATATAAAAATATAAAAAATATAAAATATCTCGTAAAATATTTAGTTTTCGATAATCTTACTGTACTTTTGTCTGAAATATTGTTTATAAAATGCTTTGTTTTTATGATATTTGTGACAATTTAAATGCCCTGTACATCACAATAATATGCATATAATAATCTTAAAATGTATTTTTAATTCAAATTTATGTAAAATCTGAGTACTTTGTATCAAACTAAAAATTTTTTAGGGGAAAATATCGAACCTTTCTGCGTGAGACCTAAACGTCCATATTGCAGTCCCGATTTCCGTGATGCGAGCAACATTTTTAATAAGTGCGCTCCGGTTTATTATTCTAATCAACCGCCACAAACAAGTTGCAGCGTATCTTCGAGATGTCGTAAGTTCACGATATGCGATTTTGCATTTTATGCACATAACACGATCTTATACGAATTATATTTTTTATTTTTTTTATTTCTTTTATTTTTAGAAAACAATAATGATACTGTTATTCACAACGAGGATAATTCGAAGGCTGCTGACGGAACCCTTAATGGTATGTTTTATATTCGTTATTACAAGTAAGATAGTAACATGGAATGACTCTTGAAAGATCTCAATCGTTCAGTATTCTCTCATTAATTTCATTAGTCATACATCGACTCGAAAAGTGTGAAGCTTTATATCTCGTACGTGTCTCAATTTATCGAACTCGCATAGCTATAATGTTGCGATACAAATGAACACATTGTATAAAATATAAATGATGTATTGATACGCATTTGAACATTCAAGCGACACTAATTACGACTGTGCTTTAAATGGCATGAAATGAGAGTTAATTGCGAGAAATGTTGCATGCGGGCAGCGAGAAGCAACACGCAAATCAATTTCCGTTCTATAAAATGATCATTAATTAAATCATCGTTATGAGTTTACAAAGCATAGGAAATTATGTTGTAGATGTATGTTGACGCGCCATTAGTATTCTTGAAACGCTCTTGACATCATAACAAATTTATAAGTTTGTTTTATTTATTTATATATTTTTTTCTTTTCTTTTCTTTTTTTTAAATATCAAATTTTGAGGTGAGTCAGCTGTAATTTTATGCTCTAATATGACGTGTAGCTCGAAAAAAATTATACTTTCTTAGAATATGTGTGTTTTATTATATAAGGCACACAATTATATGTATAATTATATAATTCAGATTCTGTTTCTTCCAGACAAGAACGTTTGTTATTTCGGTAACATGACCATGCACCTCGGTGATGAGTTGAATCAAACTACAGATTATAGCTCCGTGTGTGTTAAGTGCGTTTGCGAGGTACCGCCAACACCCACCTGTCAGCGTTTGCCGGATAATGAGTGCGATGTCACAAAGCATCCGTCATTCAATGGTTTTTAATTCTTTCAAATCTCTGATAATAAGATTACTTGCGTAACTAGATTCAGAACTGCATATTAAACTGATGCGTAAAAAAATATAAGAAATCTTCCTTTATATATAAAAAATGTAATATAATTTTTATGCACTTTGCTTATATTGTACAAGTATATTTTTATTTATAAAAAAATGGATTAAATTTTTTTTTCTTCTCATTTTCATAATTATAAGCAATCTCGAGGATCGATTATTTGATATGATTTGTAGAACAAAGTCACAACATTTCTGAATTTTTCAAAATATACATATCTTATTCACTTTATTATTAATAAACTGTAATTTTAAAGTCTATTAATAATTTACGATATAACAGATATTCACGCGTCTCCGACAAGATCTTCAATATTTTTTCTACTTTTCTTGCAATTATCAGTTTTGTTATGCGATATTTATAAATGAAAAAATTATTAAATCACTGATTAAGTATTATTATTTCACTTAATGATGTCAATACTATTGACATTGACACTTACATCGTTTCATCAATGTAATTCCATATAAATAATATATTTATCATATGAACTCTTGCATTTGTAAAAATAAAAATATCGTATTGGAAGCGTTATCATAGTATATTATGTTATCTTTTTTTTTTTACCGATGCAATGTTACGTTCGCGTCAGAATTATTCAGCCGATAATTTCCGCGGTCGTAATTTTGCGATTACCACAAATGTGAATGCTCTTGCTGTAATAATCGGTTTGCGCACTCGACGAATCAATTCTCATTTCAGATATCGTCTGGTGGTAGCACGCATCTGCGCGCGAGAATAAACTTAGCGACAGAGTCGTTTACACACTCCGCCAAACGTTTAGCAATTTCTCATTTGAACTCCTAAGTGGTTTTACCGTCGACACTTCGCAAACTCCTTTATTATGCGCGATTCGCGATTTATCGCAATGCGGTGGAAATGTCCCCGCGCCTCCCAGATGGAATGAATGCGTTTCAACGTTTGCTCAAACGAGCACGGTCTTTAGCGTTTTGCACGAATCAGTTAAAATCGAATGACAACCTCATAATTTACTGATTAAGCTAGTTAGCTTATAAATTATAGATTGCAATTGCAAAACGACAGCGACAGAAAACAGATCAACAAAAAAATTTGCATGCATTGAAAATGATATACGTGTGGAAAGATTCAACGTAATTAATGATGGTTGGCTAAAAACCACCGAATAGAGATATAAACAGAAAAAAAACAAGCCTCATTTTTTTCAAAATTCTGTTTTCTTTCAGATATTTAATATTTTTATATTTTGATTACTGTAAATTGATTTTCACTTAAAAAAAAAAAAAATAAATAAATTAAAAATATAAGAACTTTAGTATTTTTTATTATGTTAACAAAAAAAATATTATATTTTAAAAAATTTTGAAAAAACAAAATTGTTTTTTTTTTCTTCATTGAAAAAAAAAACATTTTTTTCAACTGTTTTTTTCTATTAGAAAAAAAAACCAGTTTTTTTATATCTCTAAAACGGAACTATCCAATACATCTTCCAATGACAAGATTAATAATTAATATCCTGACATTTTTTTTATAATGAATATTAAGCAGCTGCCCTTTCTTCTAATAGTTGTATAATAAAAGACTATTAAAAAAATTTTCTAAGATTGAAAGAGAGATATTCCGATATCGCATTTATTCCACTTATTATGACTTTCATTCCGCAATATGAAAGATGTAAGAATTTGTAATTAATTATTATTAATACGCGGATGTGTTTAATATTGTACTTCCTAAATAACTTTAAAATATATCACAAAGAATTTTTAAAATATATACTTGTCAAAACCAACAGCAGACTGAAAATTTTGATTCCAACAACGATCCAAATAATAGGAGAAATATCTCCTTCTCGCAACTCGACAGACGTGATTCCCATTGGTCGAGAGACAAAACGTGGATCGTACGCCGAGCACGCGCTGCAAACTTACTGTAAACGACCTCTCGGGATGACAATAAATCGGCTATATTAAGTTCCGCTTAAGGTACAGCCCGGCACGGTCGCCAGAGTTACCGGAAGTAGGCGGCGACGGTCTTGAGGGCACCGGTGAAATATGAAGGGTAGTATGAAAGAAGCGTCGGGAGCGTTTCCGAAAGTTGTATCGTCAAGATTGTTCAATAGGGATCTGTTGGAAAATCACCGCGACAACTGTCGGTCGCTGTGAATTTCGATGTGCTAAGCGCCCTGAGACAATTCTGTGATATAATTAAGAAATAATTTACAGAATGTCTAATTAGAAGATATAAAATTTAAAAGCTTTCTCGGAGGAAGAGAGAAGTAAAGTTCTCCAATAGTAAGTTGTAAGTCCATTAATTATCGGATTTCTATGTTTCACCGTATTATCATTTAATTCTTATTAAGAAACATTTTATCTTAAAAGAAACTTGATTTCTAATATAATTATCAAGATATTTAATATTGGAAATCAGAAAAGAGTTCCGCGTTGAATATATTTTACTGCTGGAACAATAATCATTAATTTGTGTAAAGACGTCGAGAAAAATAAATTTTATCAATTTTGTAATTTCAATTTAATAACTATTATTATCCGGAAATACACGTAATCACAAAATTAATTATTTAAACGATTCCATCAATGAAAAACTTTCTGAGAAGTGTAAATATCTAAGACAGTGAGACAGATTAGTATTATTCGAAGACGACCTTCGCACCCGCATGAACGTGGCCTGCATGTAAAACGGCACTCTCTAAGAAACATGTCAAGCGAACTGATTAGCTGATGGATCGCCCGACTCTATCGGGACAATTGAGAATGTACCGACGCGATGTAGAGAGACGGGTTCGACTGAATCCGGACAATGGAAGTCCTACAATCTGCTGGAACTAATCCCGCCATTGTCGTGCTAAATTTCTATACGAGATGCAGTTTGACGTAGTTCGCTGTACTTAGTTGATTGCAATGTATATATATATATATATATATATATATAGACCATATCGTGTATTTTAGGTAACATAATATTGCCGTTTAATTTGTCCTTTTAAGAATAAGAGAGAATAATCGTGGTCGAAGGTTTATATCATACATATATTCGATCAAACGCGTGAATATCCCGGTTTGGTCAGCATTATAAATCGTATAAGATTTTTTCAGTATTATAAATCATTTAAGATTTTTTTATTTAACAAAATCGCTTCATGGCCAAAGCATTTCGAAATAATTCAACAGAATGGCGTGAGCAGGAAAAAGCTCAAAAAATTTTCGATATATTAACACGACGTAGTTAACGCTTATCTGTTCTACTCGTCCCTGGCAGGCTTCTCGAAGCGGAATTAATAAAAAAAGTCATTAATAAAAAGTTACAGAGGAGAGGAGAAATTAAGGAACCATACGATCAGCCTGGTGGGCCGCATCGAAATTTAATTAATCCCCGCATAAGGAAAGACTTTCTCTTCCGTATCGCGACTGCAAGTTTTTAGCATCGAAGGTAAAGAAAGACAGGTGTTTCTCTGGCGCGGTGAAAAAATGTCGCAGTGCACAGTAGAAAATATTAGCTACGGGGAAAAAAAAACAAGATAAGTTAGAAAAGGCTTAATTTATGCGTCTAATTAATACTCCGGGAAGAAGTTGTCGTTAAAATGTAAAATTGCGCAACATAATATGCATCATTTTTACTATCAATTCTACAATTAATGAACAATAAATATTAAAAATATATTTAAAAAATGTCTGCTCATTGGGACATATTAATCATAAATATAATATTTATCAATTAAAAGTAATAAAAAGCTCTTTTTCTTTATAAAAGAATCTGTTCGGTCTATATATTTGCAATTATGTTTTCTAATAACCACGAATATTATTTAACGTCTTTCGCGCTTGGGAAAGCTCTCTTTTTCTAGCCACGTGTAAAAGCAAGTCTGTGGAGTCTGAAAATCTGGAAAGCGCGGAAAAACTCGCGCATCCGCCAGAGCTGCGGGCTGGCCGATGCATCCATAATTCATGCAGCAACGGCGGCAGCGGCGGTCTCTCGCATAAACTAACCCGGATACTAATTTCCCCGAGCTGCTACGTTGCTTGCGTCGCGCTGCGTGCTCGTTAAAAGAGAGAGAGAGAGAGAGAGAGATAGAGAGAGAGGCAGAAAGAGCGAGCTTGGATGCCGCGAGATGCAATTATGATAAACCGGGGGTGCCCCTCTTCCGAGAGCTTTTCAGGGCACGGTCTGCGAGTTCGGCGGGAATAAACCAGGAGCGCGTAAAACCGACCGACTCGCGTTCATCTATTCCGCTTCCGGTTTCCTGCGTTGTGTATATACGTGCCTCTGTGATTCCGCTGCCCTCCGATAAGCTTCGAGAGCTTCGGGAGCGGATTCAAGGGGTTGTTGCGATCGATCCCGCGAGACGAATGGCGGGCTGTTAAGCTTGTTGGGCCAATCGGGCACGGTGGGAGACGATGTTGGTGTTGCTGCGTTATTAATTTACTCCGCCGTAATTCCCGATTCGTTTGATTAAGATCTCCGAGCGTTGTTTGGTCATATTTATGGTCGATCGTTAACGTCGATAGGCTGGAGAGCGATGTCTCGCGGTTAATGAATTGATACGGATAATCCCAGCGGGATAAATGCTGAGAGCTTACGTTTACCCTCAGTTAGAATTGAAATTTTTCATATCGAAGCATAAACTCTCGGATTAGTCACATTTATTATTTATAGTTTTAATTACAAAATATATATTATAATTTTTTTGTGACATAATGCAATTCAATTTTTTTTTAAATTTTTCTACTGACTAAATATTTTTTATCTTAATAAACGAGAATTATATAAAAATTGTCAAAAAATATTTATCTCTCACAGACATTTAAATAATAAATAATAAAAAATAATATTCAAATATATCCGCTGTCAAAAAAACTGTCCTGCATAAATTAAATTTAAAAAAGCCGGGGCTTATAAATTGCGGGAGCGTAATTTTTACCTCTGGAAATCAATGACAGGCATGGGCAAGAGCGCTCATAAAATTTGCAAAATTAACGGACGAAGAGCTTAGCAAAGTGATTATAACATAACTTTAATAACTGTTTTGCTTGCCGCTATAGTGAAACTTTTTCGAGCAGTCCAATGTATACGGCTAAGAACCTGAAGAGCTTACGACAATATTGTGATTGCAAATATTTTTCTTGCCCGTTCCACGTCGGTCTGATAAATTTCGCAAATGACGGACGATTTACGTCGCGATATAACAGCGCGCTCCTCTTGTGCTCTCATTTTCATCAAATACCTGTTTTGCTAGAATTTACAAGCTTTCCTGGGTTAATTATCAGCGCTAGAAAAAACGACACACCTTATCTCTGCATTAAAAAATTATGCTCGCAACGGAAGCATCGAGAGAGAGGGAGAGAGAGGATATTATAATTGCATTACAATATCGCTTCCCGTACCGTCATAACGTTCTACGCTGTAATGGAAACTTCGTGAAACATCATTCCAGAATAATAAACGCATTACTCGTACGTCCCCTTATTTATTTATTTTCGTCCAGCGGCCTTTTAAGTGGCAGTATTTTATTCCGTTATTAAGAGCTGCCTATCGTCGTGTGCACTCGCGAGGTATTTTACCAGATTAATTTTTTTCTCGCGCGCAAATTTTCCCTGATGAATGCTTTGACGGATTAAAAGTTGAAATAAAAGTTCTAGCCCCCCTCCCCCCCCGCCTGCTACTTCGGCGCTTTCATCCGACAAATTACTTTTACGTTTCGCCGTGGCCTCGTCCGTTCTATCCTGTGTACGGAAAAGCGACGCAAAAATACGGAAGGGACGCGTTTCTGAACAGTTTTTCTCATTGTCAGTGAAATTCATCGAAATTTGTAATACTTGTTAGCATGAACGAATGTATCTGTGCTCTTAGAACAAATGTAAAATCGTTTTGTAGCATGTTTATCTCTCTCAAGTAACATTAAAGTTAAAAAATACACATATATATATATATTATTCATCTGCCACAGTTCAATTATTATTTTAATTGGTGACCTTTTATGTTGCGTCAATAATTCTAATGAGTAAAGTTATGTCGAAAATTCTCGTGAAATAATGTGGTCTGTATTTGCGTTATGGAAATGTGTTTGGAGATTTTATTTGGTCGAGAAATTGACTGATAATAGAGCGCGCGAATTAATATTCGATTAGCGAATAATATGCGATGCAATATTTGCATATAAAAGATTTTTCAACGTATGGGTTATTCATGAGTCGCCGCGCTTATCCGCGAAAATTCGCCGCGCAATATTTTTAATAATGCAGAACCGAAATAAAATTCCCAATTGAAATAAACAATATATATATATATATATATATATATATAACGGTTAGTTAAAATCCTAAATGGGTTCTCCGTCTCATGAATAGATTATAAATAGGAGTTATATTCCATCCAGCGTGAAAAATTGACCAAAGTTGTAACGTAAATGGGATCGATATATCGTGAAGAATATTAAACGATGATTAATCGTTTTTGTACAAGATTGTCGTCGTAATCGAACTATCTATAAAGTGCGCTTGTCTAACTGTAAATCATAACGCGTCGGGGCCGTTATAATAATTTACCATCGACGATCTCTATACGATATAATATTTGATTACTATCTATTAATTATGACTCGTGGAGGAGGGACGAGAGAGAGTAGAAGTGTTTCACAGTTCTCTAGAATCTAGGCGGAGATCGATATCAACGCGGTGCGTCATTACGATAATGCCGGTTTATGGGATCATTAATTATGGGAGCGTCACCACCACATAGCGTCGCGTAATGTCCCGTACCTGCTTCTGCGCTCTTGCTCATGAGAGATTGGTCAGCAAAGTTTGCGAAACTAGCAGCCATCTGGATCTCATCGCTTTCAAAGTTCGCCAAAGCAGTCGGTGGGAGGCGGGATTTGTGATCGCACGAAGAAAAGCGTCTATCTCGCCGTCAGTAATGGCTTTTGCAAGCTTTTACCGACGCGAGACGTTCGCACAGATACGCTTTCGGCGTACACTTTAAGGATGTATGTGTCATATGTCAAAACATTGACAAAAGCATGAAAATTTCGTAGACTGTTCTACTATTTCTTCTGAGTATCTGTGCAAAACCAGAACACAATTTTCTTAACGGTTTGCAAATTATTTAAAATTAGTATTGATTTTTATGGAAAATCGTGTATTAAAACTTGTAATAAAACTTATTGACAAATTTGACAAGGAAAAAACATTGCCAACGAAATAAAAATTTTCACATATATTAAGAAAACTCTAATAAGTATTTGTGCAAAACTTAATTTAGATCCACTTACTCATTTAAAAATAATTTACTAAAAATTGTAGAAAAATATCAGGAGATACACGAATATAATAAAAAATAGGCGTGACACATAAAGATTTTTGTTCACGGAGCTTTTCAAGGTCATTCCAAATTCACAAATAATGGAACCAACTAACAGATTTTGTAAAACCCTACTATGTTTCTTTCAAACATTTTTCAAAAAAATCAATACCTTCCGAGATTTGACTATTCGGCAGCCCGAATTTTTCATGTTTGACTGGTTATAATTCGATAACTGTCCATTATTGAGCTTTGTGCCCATTACATCTTTTGTTCAGTAAGTCATAAGCTACAACATATGTAAAAACCAATTGATTTGACCGGGACAGATTTTCCATATGATTAGTGCGGGGTTCTTTATAAATAGATTTTAAGAAGATTATAAAAATTCCTTGAAAATATGTATCACGAAAAAGAAATTGTTTACTTGTTTACTGTTGTCTCACGTTTCTGAAAACAGCAACGAAAAGCTCGATGCTATTTTTGTTATGCTTCTGGGATCGATGGAATGCATCTTTGCTAGCTTTCGTGGAGCTTTCAGCGAGACGATTCGATTCAAGTCATGTAAATATTTTTCGTCGTAGAATTGAATTATTTCGTGAATAAATCGTATTCTAAAAAAGAAGTGAAAAATACAAGTACATAAAAAAATGCTTATATACAACAAATAAAACTTCAAAACTATAAAAAATCATGACATATATAGGGTGAATCACTAAAGGTATTACAGGCTAATATTTCTGAAACTGAACGAGATTAATTCAACTTATATATTCCGCTCAATTTAGATATAGCTTGCATATTATCTTTAGTATCGCTGTTAGCGGTCTAGTATCATATAAAGAAGTCTGTAGTGTCAATGACACAAAACTCCGATTAATTCTGTTTTCGCAGTGAATTATGCGTTTCATTTATCATTGGAATTATCAATTTGAATTAGCACGAGTGTTATATAAATGAAAAGTACCCTATGTATATTAACAAGAGCTTTGGCACTCTAAATAGAAAAAGATAACAACATTGGATACTGTTGGATGCATTCAGCGAGTGTAGCTGTTTTGTAATCATTTATAATTTTCTATTGAATGATACTGTAACGATAAGTGCTCCATTAAGTTGCAACATGTTTATTCAGCAGTCTCCTATGTTTCTAATACATTAAAAGTACACTGCATTTAAGTGCAATGTGTTAAATAATATTAAGGATTTTTATTCTGGCAGAACGGCAATTGGGCAGCTCGCACTTTGAAGAGGATACTCGTTAATTTTTGTTTTACAAAAATTTTCCACGTTCTAGAAGGTGAAAATTAATGAGACTATTATATTCATAAAGGTAAGATCTTACTCTACTATCATTATTAATATATCGCAAAACAACGTCCTTCTAATTGTTGCAATGCATTACACAGCATTTTTTTCTTTACTAGATTGCGATCCTCTTTAGGACATATTAAAATTGTAGCATTTAAGCACTTCTACTGAATGCAGCCATTGTCTCTTTTAGTACAATCAGAAATCTTATGTCTTACGGATGTTATAAGTTCGTGTTTACTGTAGACTTATGTAAATAGATCGAGCGCTTCCATTTGAAGCTTAAAGACAACATTAGTAAGAAAAAACAATAGAAAATAAGATGCTTTCCTTGTCTAATTGTGCAATTGGTGTAGAGAAAGAAAGAAAAGAAATAGTTGCCTCACACTCTTATTTTTCTGGTTCCTTTATATCGCCCCTTATCAGAGCATTATGTAATAAAGAAAGCATCTTGTATATTTCTGTCCATCAATTTTATCGAACAACTTTGTTCCCTTAACTGTCACATAAGAATGTTCAGTCTATTATATAAGTCTGATGTTTTTCCTTATAATAACACTCACTAAACTTTTAACAAGGCTTGTATAAAGCTTTCAATTTACATGTACTTAAAAAACAATGACTCGGAAAGAGTCTTTCATTCAGATCACTTTCTCTTACTGAATTCAATACAATTTAAAAAGAACTCTTCCTTATATAACTCATATAGAGAAAAAAATCCGAGAATCTCAAAAGATATTTTTGTTCTTTAAGCATATGTGTATTGAAAACTTTGTATGTAAGTCCTGTTAAAAATTTAATCAGGGTTCACTAAATTTAAGCAAACCAAGATTATTTGTCTTTGTAGAACGTAAGGTAAACTTTCTTCCTAATCTGTACAGAAAGAGACAAAGATTTCCATGTCACTATCCCCTTCGAATAACATTTGGTGCATCAGAACTTCTTCCAATTTGTATTAAATTCAGTAAATTTGTTATACAGGGTGGATCACTAAAGATGTTACAGGCTAATATTTCTGAAACTGAACGAGATATGAAATTCTTATTTTCCAATAACTAATTGGTATTTTAAAAAATTAATTCACACAATGCCCGCTTCGATACCAAATAGATGCTGGAAATTAAAGATTTTATATCTCGTTCAGTTTCAGAAATATTAGCCTATAATACTTTTAGTGATTCACTATTTAAGTTACTTATATACTTGGCGTTTTTTACCATAAAATAAAAATTGTTTGCTCACCAGTCGATGTGCGCAACAATAGAGTTGAAGAAGATACGTTGAAGATATATTGACCTGTAACATACAAATATAAGATTCAAATTATAGTAGAGCCCAAAATAATTACTATTTTAAGAAATTATTATAAAAATTATTATAAGAAATTATTATTATTGAGTATAATATTTGATACGTACAATAATAAGCGAGTCTTTTCTGTAATTCTTTAAAATTGTAAAATATGTTATTCGAATTATAAATAAAATTGTGATATTGATTATGGATTGTAAATATCGCATATGCATATAATAACTATGATATAGCATGACCCTCCTATAGTGTCGCAATAATATCTAGTTTATGCAATTTTATAATGCAAGAAAAAATATAAATGCTTTATTAATATTTTGTAAGTTAGACACACACACACACACACACACGATAAGTTGAACACAAGGATTACTATATGTTATAAATATTAAAAAATATGAACATCGCAAGGCCAATCGTTTTTATGCACTTGGCATTGCAATGTTGTTTCATAAAACATAAAACATTTTTATTTCGTTTTGTCTCTCTCTTTTTAAATGTGATATATCTGTTGTGTCTTTCGCAGCGAATGAGATAAATAATGTGACAGCATTTCTGTCGGAAACGACTTTTCGTATATGTCGTAAAATGCGTACATTCGGTTACCGCATCCGAGATATAAAGGCCTTATGCGCACTATATGCAATTTATAACGACGGGAGCGCACATCGGATGTGTATATATATATATATTTATATATTTTATATGGAAAATATAATATAAAAATATGAGCTTCCTTTCCAGCCGTCGATGCAATGTTTATTGCCTGGCAAACATTCGAGCTTTCGCATGTTTCTAGAAACCATATAATATTATATAGCTCTCGCACACATATATCCAGACTGTATACTCATCATTCATACTTATTCTCATCGATATAAAATTTATGAAACCTCTCGCGCTTTGTTAGAAAAATATTTTCCTTTTTAATATTCATTGCGTTATTTTGCAGAGAGGAGGAAGCTAGATGCGCGCGCGACGACTTTAAATTCGTCGCTGGAGATCTCTTTTTCGAACTCCGCATCGACGCGCGATGTATTTTCCCGAATATTTTCCGACATGTCCCTTGATATAGCGAGGCGTCTTTGTTACGGTCGACGGTGGCGGCGGAGAGGTTTCGAGCGCAGCTTCGGGCTGTTTTTCCGGTCGAGATTTCGTAGGCCGAGCTGCATATCCTCGAAGGAAGGATTTCGTTGTTTGCACGCACGACAATGGCCTGCCTCTCGGCCGCCACTCGGAGGCCCCTTTTCGTATCCTCCTTGGTACCGACTTAGAACGGCGAGCTTGTCGTAAGCTCGCTCGAGGCCTTCTTTCGCCTCGACGAGAAAGCCCAAAGAGAGATTGTACCTTCGAGGCTTCGCCGTTCCATTCTTGCGAGATACGTTGAAAGCTATGTAAATGTAAATTAGGTGGTCTTCTCATGGGCGCGGCTCCCTCTCCCCCTCCCCACCTCCCTTCTCTTTCCCATTCATGTTTACGTCACGCTATTGCCTTTCAGTCGAGATTTTCCTTGAAGATGTATCTACTATCTAATCTCGCGCGATCTCTGAACTCGTCCTTGGACCTCTCTGTCCACCTTACTTCGATTTTTTTGATATATACAATTTTTGATATTTTATTTAGATATAAAATGAACGACTCAATGTGTGATTAGACTCAATAATCAGAAATATATGAAATTAGATAATCGGTGAACCTCGAATCTATATGTGCGACTGTACCGGTTCATTTACCCCAAATGTACGTCAATAGCATGCGAAAGGGTAATTTTGCAAGCGCTCTATACAACCCTCATCGCAAGAGCAACCCTTTCTACTGTCGGCTTAAGTCTACAATTTCGCTGTGTATCCTCCCCTCCCTCCTAGCGTTGTAGATTACTTAACCCTACGTTTCGCGCATGATCGATGACTCTCGCCATCGGAATTGACAAGTGCTCGTCCGGTTGACACACGGTCGATCGGCGAGCACGTTATTAAACCACCGTTCGCGTACGGACGCAATCCTAATACCGGCAGAGTACACAATTTGCCGTGCGCAAATAGACCCTGTAGATCAGTCTGGTGAAT
This sequence comes from Formica exsecta, assembly GCF_003651465.1. NCBI lineage: Eukaryota > Metazoa > Arthropoda > Insecta > Hymenoptera > Formicidae > Formica > Formica exsecta. The sequence continues at coordinate 264,938 of NW_021849056.1, read as the reverse complement.
CACCGACTATATTGCCGATAATAATGCGATCGCAAATTAGACTGACTTTTATTCAACTGGATCCCGGCAATTATATCTGACTGTGGCACGTTCATTACCGTAATGAACGTACGTTTATACGGTTCCTGCATCGAGCAAAAAATATTTCCCTGATACAATATATCGCGATAAATGTATGGAGTAATGCACCGATGGTATTTTAAAGTTGAATTTAAAACATCCTCAAATTAAGGATGTATGTGTCAAAACATTGACAAAAGCATGAAAATTTCGTAGACTGTTCTATTATTTTTTTTTTTTTTGAGTGTCTATGTAAAACAGCACAATTTTTTTAACCAACAAAATAAAAATTTTTACATATATTAAGAAAACTCTAATAAATATTTATGCAAAAATTGATTTAGATCCACTCGTTTAAAAGTTAATTTACTAAAAATTGTAGAAAAATATTATCTTTCTCTCTCTCTCTTTCTACAAATTACTTGTTTTTTTTTGTTTCTTGCAGTTGATTTCAGGGGATATTCACAATCAAAAGTTTTTGTCATAAATTAGGAAAAATATTAATTACAACTATTTTCTTTTACGAAAACGTTAAAAACCATATTATTTTGTAATATTTTAATTTTTTTTATAATCCAGATTTATTTATTTGATTTTTCGAACAATATAAATATAAGAAATATGTTTTTTTTTTTAATTTTGATAGTTTTTTGTTATTATTGTACAGTCAAAACATCCTTAATACAATTTGCCGTAATACACAATAATAATACGGATCAGAATTGTCAAATAACATTAGGGTAATCGAATTCTTTATTTTATAATTATTATCGAAAATCCGGTCGTACAATCGATATAAGACATTAAATATGCATCACACATCGACATGTTATTTAAATTGAAAACTTGAGATATGTCAATTTAAAAAAACTAGCGGTTTGATTGACGGGATGTAATAGCCTTGAGTAATTGCACTCTGTGCAATTTATTGATAATAGCGAATAGTGAGTGTAAAATGAATTGGCGTTCATATATATTGGAAGCATTATTTTCTCGCACATCAAATATATGCGCATAGTTTCCCGTATAGGATATTCTCTTCAATGCACAAGCTTTCAAATGCAGAATACGAGGGATAATAATTCATATAAATGGTAATAATTATAAAATGTTTGTAAGTGAATGTGTTTGTACAATAAGTACGGAATTACGTTGTTAAATTCCCGTGATTTTATGAATTCATTTGAAATTACCAGCAACTTGTAGGATAGACAAAGTTCACATTTTTAACTGTTGGCTTTATTCTGCAATTTTATTCTCGACAGCTTAGTTTTTCGAATAATTACTCTGTTCTAAATTTTATCTGGGAATATTACCTTTTTCCTTCTCTCCACTCTCTGCTTATCTATGCAACACGTTATACCTCGTAACTTAACAGCCACTAGCAAATTCAATGGCCGGCTTATCGTAAATTTCTTTGGCCATTGCGCGAAAAATGCCTTGTTACGACTTGCGCGTTTCATATTGTAAGTAAAAAAAGATTTAAAGTCTGCAATATTTTGAAATTATGATATTTCATATTTCATTCATTTGTGTGTGAATGTGCACGATTCACATTGTGTGTTTTATCATCGTACATTATTTAATAATTATATAATAATTATACAATAATTATACAATAATTATACAATAATTATATAATATCAGCTATACTATATCAAAACTGCGAAATTGGCAAAATTAAACTACAGTTTAAAAAAATCAGCATTTGTTTCAACAATTTAGAAAAATTCTCGATTAGAAGAATCCATTTATTAAAAAATGCGATTTATCTTAAGAACATTTTTAAAATTTATGACATAAGGCACATGAATAATCAAATTAAAATTAAGATAATTTAAAAAAATGCATTTATGACTTTATAACATTATAACTTTAATAATTTTGCAATATTTCGCAGTTTTTATACGACTTCTGATATCTTCACGTCATGCAATTACTCATCGAGCGATGATTTTTATCAAATCGACTGTATCTGTTACAGATGAATAATCTTGAAAGCGACAAAACTCGCAATTATTCTGTTATCTATTACAAAAGATTATTTTTCAAAATTGTTAACCATAAGTTAACTTTTTATATAAATTTATAAAATTTACATAAAATAAGATATATGTGTGTCTCATACATATTTTAATCTCTCTCAAGAAAATTTTATTTTATGTCTCTTATAATTTCATCTCTCTTATAAATTAATATCATGTGATAGAGCTAAATTTCATTCTAAATTTTCGTGCATTATACACAACGTTTTTGTGCGGCTCTTGAAAAAGTTAACGTCGCACGAAACAATCGATACCCCCCTATTCGCGTCTTTTTTATTATCTCGGCGCACCAGGATGCAGCTGTTTGTTTTCGGTTTCTTTCGCGTTGATCGCGGGGGTGCAACAAGTGTTACGTTGCTCGTGTCTCGAGGCAAACGAGCGAGATACAGCGCCGCAAATCTACGAATAAATTTCTTGCTCGCCAACCACGTTGCTGTTGCTCGAATTGATATCTACGGTCCGTATTTCAGGATTAACTACTCGACCGCGTGTCATTTTTATTTTGCGTCAAGCTGCGCTTTAAGCCGGTTTTACAAATGCTTCAACATAAAATTCAAAAAAAAGATAAAAAAGAAAAAAGCTGGCGCACACACACACGCATACCACGTGCACGGGTAGTCGCTTTATTAAAAGTACCCGCCATCTCGGGAAACGACGTTATTTGACGTTTACCCGAGCTTTTATAAGCTGCCATTTGACTTTCGCCGCGGTGAAATTACGGTCCCTTTATCATTGCTGCCCGATTCATAAAGAGCGAGAGAACGGAGTTAATGACATGTAAAAGAGAACATTTTTATTATTCTTCGTAATATGAGTAATATTACGGGTAATATGAATCTATATTCTTCATTTTTCTTGCACCTTTAGAGACGTCACAAAAAATTTAAGGGGAGAATTTTTCTTTTTTCAGTAACATTCGAAGCTTGTAAAATTTTGTCAACGTTACATTAATATTATTTGACGTTACGTTGACATTATAAAGTTTGATAAAAACGGGAAAACATGCAAGAGAAATACGCAGATGGCAAAAAAATATAGATAACGATCCCGACAAATTGAGAATCAAAATACATAGTAGCAATACGCAAAATAATACGAAAAAATGTATTTTCACGTTAAATGTACTTTCCTACCGCAGATGTGCAACAATATAAATCACATTCCCCGTGACGTTTCTCGAACAGCATCGATTGGGACTTTTAGTCCGTCGCAATATAAAACTATCTCCGTAAATCAAGCGCACGTCGTCCAACCCCCACGGTTCGCTCGATATCACGCTCGCGACATTTGCATCGTTAGCACGAGTAGATCCGCGCAAAAAAAAAAAGAAAAAAAAGTATCTCTCCCCTCAAGTGGCACGTACTCAACGAACGCAATTTTCTTTTGTTTCCAGGCAGACCTATCCTGCAGGAACACGAAGCAGACCGTGGGCGCGATTTACACGCGTACCAATTTCGTGACGTTGAAATATGTCACCGACGCCTGGGGCACCAACTCAAATGGCTTCCGCCTCGTCATCACGGCCGTCAAAGATCCGAGTGAGTATATGTCGATGCGAACCGTTAACTTATTCGCAAGTCAATCGACTTGCTGACGTCTAGATATGCAGATTAGTATGCGAAGTACTAAGGATGTTTGGCTGTACAATAGTAGTCAAACTGTCAAAACTGTCAAAATTAAAAAAAAAAATATATTTCTTATATTTATACTGTTTGAAAAATCTAATAAATAAATCGGGATTATAAAAAGAATTAAAGTATCACAAAATAATATGATTTTTAATGTCTTCGTAAAAGAAAATAGTTGTAATTAATATTTTTCTTAATTTATGACAAAAACTTTTGATCTGATGCTGGATATCCCCTAAAATCAACTACAAGAAACAAAAAAAAGCGAGTAATTTGCAGCAAGAGAAAGAGAGAAAGATAAAATTTTTAGTAAATAACTTTTAAACGAGTAAGTGGATTTAAGTCAAGTTTTGCATAAATATTTATTAGAGTTTTCTTAATATACGTAAAAATTTTTATGCTAAAATCAACTACAAGAAACAAAAAAAAGCGAGTAATTTGCAGCAAGAGAAAGAGAGAAAGATAAAATTTTTAGTAAATAACTTTTAAACGAGTAAGTGGATTTAAGTCAAGTTTTGCATAAATATTTATTAGAGTTTTCTTAATATACGTGAAAATTTATATTTTGTTGGCAATGTTTTTTTCTTGTCAAATTTGTCAATAACTGCTACAATACACGATTTTCCATAAGAATCAATAGTAACTTTAAACTTCAATAATTTCCAAATCATTAAGAGAATTGTGGTCAGATTTTGCACAGATAGAGAAGAAGAAATAATAGAACAGTCTACAAATTTTTCATGCTTTTGTCAATGTTTTGACATATGACATACATCCTTAAATAATTTCCTTGCAATTTTTCGCAATATTGAGAATACAAGAAATCCTATTATATTTCTGTTACATACTGTTTTGATAATAATACGCATTCTCCGACACTGTAATATGAATCATTAAACCATTCAGAATTAAACGGTATTAACCCCATTGTGTGTGAAAATCGGTATATCAATAAAATTGTGACTAGATTTTTCATGGCGTATAAAAGTTCCACTGTTTAATGTGATCAAATAATTCCCTCCTTTTCATTTTCAACATTTTCACTTTTCAGATTCGCAGCAGCTGAAACTAATCACTGTGAAATTTATCCATTGAAGCGTATACTCTTGATATTTGAGAAACATATTTCCGAGATAGAAATCGTGCTCGTCCCCGAGAATGGAAATGTCGAAGACTTTTCGCTATTCTCATTATTTTTCCTCGCCGTCGCTTTTGCTTCAGTGATTCTTTAATCCGCCTTTTAAATTGTATCGCGGTCTCCGCGACCGACTCGAGAGAGATCCAAGTTTATCATTCAATCGCTTTTATTCATTAGCCCTCAAGCTATTAAATTTGCCTTTCAAATACAGTTTCTTTAAAGCGCCATGTCAATTCCTCCTCGTGTTTGCAATCGTATTCTCTTTGGTGACGTTTAATGCACGATTTCAGAGTGCAGTCGCTTAACCGCACGATGAACCCCAGTTAACATTATAATGTTCTATTCGTGTGATGCTATTCGTACCAACGAATCCGAATATACAATTGAATCAGTCATCCGCAAAACATTACGACTACACACGTCTAACAGCTTTACCAGGTACTGAAAGCATTTATCTCAAATATTGACAGGTTAATGGCTTTGTTTGCATAGTTATTTTTTAGACCATGAATTCAAGAGAGAAAGAGAGAATCATATAAAAAAATTATTTCATAATAAAGATATATTTGCTCACTTTTTCCATAAACAATAATATATTTTTTATTAAAAAAAAAAAAAAAAATCATCGAGCCTGTTTCTATTTTTTTCAAACCTGATCATTCGTCACTAATGCGCTTTTGCAAACTGATTCGATTGAAAGTTTGTTACACATACAAAAAAAAATCGCGAAAAAAAAATCTTTGGCTTTGTCACTGGAGTCGGCTTTGTAAAATCCAAGACAAACAACGCTCGTTAATTGGCTAGTTTAATGAACTATTTTCAGGAGCTCGGCGAAACACGTGTATTCGGAGACCATTTTACATTTTGCAACGTGGCTTTGCGACGCGAGTAAAAAGTTAGTGAGTAAATATTGAACAAAATTTGTAATTGAAATAGGTGGCAACGCGGTAAGTGATGTCGTTATTGACTAATGTTGATTCAAATTTTAAATTTGGCGAGCGAACACTCGCGGGTCGATTCATCGATCATTGTTGCGTGAGATTTTGCGCGACAACAATGAAAGCATAGCAGCGTTTTAAAAACCGAATTTCGATTAGTTCTGACAGATAAATTACAGACAATGTATATCCAAAACATTATCGATAAATAAGGATACATTTTCTTTTAATAATACATACTCGTATTATTTTGTTTAATTAATTCATTATATTGACGATATCATATATACAGGATGTTCCAGGTCAGGTCAATGAAACTTTAGGATCTTATGGGAAATTGAGTTTGGAACAAAAAAATTCCTATAAACATAGATCCAGAAACGCTTCGTTAAAAAGTTATAACTAATAAACTTCGAAAAATCACGTTTTTTTGATGATTCTTAAAAATAACTTCAAAACCCTTCATTCATTCGAAAAAAGTAACAAAATATATCTGATGGGGAATTAAATAACAAACTAAATTACATCAATTTCATTTAATTCTGATAAGATGTTCAAAAGAAAATAAACGCAAAACAACGAAAAAGCAGAAACTTGAAAAAACCACCTTTTGATGGTCTTTGTGTAATCACTATATTTGTAGAGCAAACTTTGCAAATGCAAACATAAAAATGTTCTTATTAAATTTTGATTATACTAATTACTTACAGAGATTTATTAACTACAACTTTTTAACGAACACTCAAAAAAGTGGTATTGCAACTATAGCAAAAATTTTCTGGGTGCGCAAAATTAACTGAGGTACATAAAATTAGCAACATTTTTTTTTGAGTGAAGCGTTTCCGGACTTATGTTTATAGGAACTTTTTTATTCCAACTTCAATTCTCTATAAGTCCCTAAAGTTTCATTGACCTGGAATACCCTGTATATAGCTACCTGCTGCTTTTGTATTATATTTCAAACATACATCGGTGTGCGACATGCGTGTATCATAGATGCCGATCACGATTCACGCATCCATGGCATCTGGCGTGTTAATGAAGCGCGATCTCTCGGTCGTTCGCACGCCCAACAATTTTTCATTTTACGGGGTACAATATTAGGTGCGAGAATCGTGTCGGCTCGCAACGGCGATAAATGTACGCCGCTCTCGTCGACGATTTTGTCAAGCGAAGGACCTTCCCGAAGTCGACGAGAGATCGTTAATAATACGGCGAACATTGAAATGAAGTGCCCCGACATCTCGGCTGTCTAATACCGAGGAAAAAGCGTACCGCTTCCCTCGCTCGTCCGTAATATTTCCATGTAATAAGATACCTCAGAAATGAGCGTCGGCGACAAATGCAACCGCTATAACTTTTATATCTTCACGCCGGAATATTTTCATGAAAACGCACAAATGTGCAACGTCATCTCGCGCTCTCCTAATTAAAGAATACTCGCGCTGAAATACGGCTTTAATACACGGATATTGTATCGCATCGTTACGCGACGATGCGCAACTTGCATTTGACGATATATTTATTTTGACGTTATTGTTACATTCTTGGTTGCTATACATGATATCACGTTTAAATGCAAACAAGATATTATGAATACGGGCACATTGCTGAATTTCCTGTATATTTTTGAAAATATTGGACGATTTAGTTTTTCATATTTAGTTGTATTTACATTGTATGCTGATGGCTTATTTATAGAAATTTAATATTTCATAACATTATGATTATTTAATTTGATAATTATTAAATAAAAGCTACGTATTTTTTTCGACTACATATATACAGCTAGTTTCGATTAAACGATGAGAAAGTGGAGGATAATATTTTGCAATGTTCGCACAAATATCATGAAACAACGCGCGTGTGTGATAATACATATAATAGCGAATACGAAGTAAGCATTAATCTTAAGTACTATGACTTTGCCGACTCACACTCGAGATCCACATTCAAGACGACTTGAGAGTCTCAGCGAAGTAGCTATCCAGTCCCGGGACTCGACAGGTGTCGAACTTTAGCCTCTCCTCTGCCGAACAATTTCCTCAAGTTGTAATCTTCCGGCGGTTATAAGGAGCACTTGAAGGATAATCCGAGAGTTAATATAAGTTAGTTCGGAAACTCTGAATGCAAGGACGAAATCTCAGTCGCGTGCTCGATCATTGTTGTTCTTTGACGGTTATTCTATCAGCATCGCGCGAAGCGTACACATATTTATCCCGAAAGGGTTGTTTGTCAACTGTCTTTACTATGTTAGCAGAAGCAACTTTCCCAATTTCCGCAACGCGCATCGTCTTGCAATTTTTTGCAACAAGTTACAGCGGTAAACGCTTTTGCGAAAGCAACCAGGTGTCTTCCTCCCATGAGAAACGAGAATAGTTATCTCATGCAAAATGCAAACGACTGTTGTCGTCTCATAATTTTCATCTTTGCAAATGTAGATGCACGGAATGATTCGGGGATGTCATCTCACACATCGTCGAGATTTTTAATCTCGAATAACACTGGTCGACAAAATGAGATCTTTGGTTTTGCCTTAAGCTCTGTCAAATATTTTCTGGTAGATTTTTTAGCGCTGATTACAAACCTGGTCGTAAAAATGGTGTATTACGTCAAGTTTTCGAGAAAACCTCAGTTAAAGTTAGGCCTTAAAATAGGCGTTTTTGATATTTTTGCGTGAGTTATATTTTTCGATGGGAACATGCCCCAGAAGGTAGCGACAGCTCAAAATGAAGCTGAAGACTTATACTTTATAACAAAAATACCAAAAGTCCCAGGCAAGAAAAATTTTCCTGAAAAAAATGTGGTCGAAACATAAGAAACATTATTTATCGCAGTGTTCCCCAGTCATACGTCTCCAATTGTCCCTTATTAAAATACTAGTGCCAAAAACTACTCTAATTTTGTTCTTAAGTGATAGCGGCCACAAAAACCTACACATACTCACTTCCATGATTTGAATGATTTTTCAAAAATTTGTCATTTTGGATCCTCCATTTTTAATTTCGAAATTTCGACACGTGATTCGTGATGAGTGATCAGGCAAGCTGTATATACTGACTTTCATGATTAGAATGATTTAAAAAAAAAATTTAATAACGAATAATAAGTCTTGAGCTTTATTTTGAGCTGTCGCTGCCTTCTGAAGCATGTCCCTATCGAAAGATATAACTCACGCAAAAATGAGAAAACTCAAAAACGCCTATTTTAACAGCTTTGACTGAGGTTTTACCAAAACTTGACGTGATACGCCATTTTTACAGCCAGGTTCGTAATCAGCGTTATATAAAAATCTATCAGGAATGACTTGATAGAACATAAGGCAAATTTGGTGTTGAACAGTGTAAACGATTGCATCGCGAAATCTACTCGCCGATCATATTCGCTAAACAATCGATCGTCTGTGAATAAGCGCTTTTTTGGAGAGAGATCTTCTTCGGAAAATCCATCAAATCGAATCGAAATCGCTGGCGAACACATCGCCAATTCGTATCAACGTCAAATCAACGATCTCAACAGCCGTTGTCGCAGGAATCTCGCATAGCTAAACACGCGCTCGTTATCGAGCACAAATTCGGTTCGGCGATATCACGCGGTCGGTTGTAGCCAACGTTACACCAATTTACCGTAATTATGTAGAATGTGAACCGCGAGAGCGCGCGGCCGCGTCCCTTTCTCCCCCATCCTTTCGCACCAGCTCGTCCCTTTTAATGCACCGGTGCATCCACCCTCCCCCTCCCCC
>NW_021849056.1:253783-255376 GCF_003651465.1 Formica exsecta | reverse complement strand
CCCCTCCCCCACCTCCCTCCCATTCGTGCACAGAAACGATCCGCCGACGCGCGAGAACGTTCGTAGCTCGCAACGGTAATTATTGCGTGGTCGCAATGCGCTCTTGCCTTTTTGCGCGACGCTAATTACCTCGCGTGATTAATTGATAGGCGACGGGAGCTGACGGTGGCGGCTTAACGCGCGGGGAGCGGATACGGGGGTGGATGAGAGAAGGGGTGCGCGTACCCCCTTCCTCTCGCTCGCCGACCGACGAAAAGAGAGGTCCTTCAAACGTGCGATGAGGACTGACAGAAAATATATTTTACGAGCGCGCGCGATCCGCTTTCTCGGCCTCGTTATAAAAACGCGACATTTCGACGTGACGTTACACGGCGCTTTTATTCTCGCAGATTTATGTCTCGTTCAGGCGCGCGTGATGCGTCCCGTTTATCTCAATTTTTTTTCGCGGAATAACTTCCCTCACACCCGGCATATTCTATCACGCCGTAGCGTGGAATCTCCAATCTTCCACTTCTTTTCCACAAGTATCGTACGTAACAAATGTTGTACTTGGGAAACTCTTAATAAAACTCATTGTATTTTTATCCAGCTATAAATAAATCACGTTTGTAATATTTTACTGTTCGAGAAAATTTATTGAAAAATTTGATAAAAATTCATATGTTTATTTCAGATAACAATTCTCTTTAAGTGGGCATATCCGTTTGAAAAATAAGTATATTTTCTAGATTTTTTTTGCAGCGCAATGATTTGATAAATCTTTTTTTTACAATATTAATACAATATTATTAAGTATTTAAATAAAAATTTTCAGCTTAAAAAACATTTTTTTTTTTTAAATTATGCGAATATTTGCAGATTTATGTTTTCATGCACGATGTGTATGAAGATTCGAGCTATGTTCGACGGATTGACTTCAAATTTTGCATGCGAGTTCCTAATATGATTCCGCATCTGCTAATGAAGCCTTTTTTAAATCCGATTTCCTATTTTTTTATTATAAACAAAAAAAGATCGACTTCTTAAAAAAAAAAAAAACTTTTTTCAACACACCATTTTTCTATTTTTTAAAATTTTGGAAAACGCTTGGATAACAGATAGTTATTAATATATTTAATAAAAGAAAACTTGTATTTTTTTTTTGGTTATGACCTACGAACGTTTTGCATATGGTGCAGCCACTTAAAATTTAGAGAAGCTCTGCAAATATTTCTATAATTTAAAAAAAATTCTTTTTTTAAACTGAAATTTTTTATTTAACTGATTAATAATATTGTATTAATATTGTAAAAAAATTAAAAATTTTTATCAAGTCATTGCTCTGCAAAAAAAATCTAGAAAATGTACTCATTTTTCGAAGGTTCAAACGGGTATATCCCCTTAAGATGATAATCGCGTTTTGTTGCGGGACGCGCAAAGGAAACGGGTCAGGTGGCACGTTGGATAAGCGGATAAAGGGCCGTGTAGCCGAAATACCTGACATGTCAATTACACAAGCCGTCCGATGACTCGAATCTCACAATAGCCGGAATTTCATGATCGCCGAGTAATTAATTGGTGGCTCACGCGCCGGCCCCGAGAATTTCTTCCGAT
>NW_021849056.1:240909-253605 GCF_003651465.1 Formica exsecta | reverse complement strand
TTCCGATCGAGCGGCGGAATCCCTGCGAGGGCTATCACGCGCGCTGATAAATTGGAACGCGGACGATCACATGTATGGATTCCGTCCGTTGCGGTCGAAAAGTGCCAGCCGCAACCGAGGAAATCCCCGCGGGCATTGTCTGGGCGACAGATTTTCATGCGCATCCTGTTCTCCCACGATCGGCCATTCCGTCCTTCCGCGTCTCCCCCCCCGCGTGTCCGCCTTCTATTTAGTCCGGTGAATTATAGTCATTCGGAAAAAAAATCTGCCGATTCGCGTTTACCTACCGGTGGTGGAGTTTAGATTAATTGAGATTTCGCGCATATTTTCACGATATTCGAAATAGGAAAAATGTCAGTATTTTTGAAGATTAATTATTTTCAACGATTGATGGGGTGAATGCAAATCGTGCGTGTGCGGGTGGCGTGCAAAAAAATATTTGACTATTAAAATATGAATATTCATATATAAACATATTTTTACAAAAATTTATATAAATTATTAAAATTCGATTAAAAGAGGAATTTTCATAATAAAGATTCTCTTGTCAAATAAATATCAGAGATCGAAAAGACGGAGTATCTCGAAGGCGAGAAAAGGATGGGCGAGTCCCTATCCAAGGCACGCGTCCGTACGACGTATATCCGGCATCGCGTCGCGGTTGTACATAAATATCTGAATGCGACACTGGAATAACATGACACGCCCCTCTCTACGTGCAAGAAACTCCAAACCGTGCGGAATCGTGCGCGACGATGCCTCGCTCTCAAACACACCGGAACGTGTCTTCGAGCGTGCGAGGCATTGCTGTCAGCGCCGAGCGTGTAACCCGGCGAGACACTTAAGTGTGCCGGCTGTGCCGCCAAGTCTCTCAATCTCGCTCGAATAGTTAGCCGTGCGTCCTCAGCGATTCCACCCTTAACTTTTGTCGCAGGGGACTCGCAGAGCGGCAACTACATGTGTCTGTCGACACGAGCGGTCGACATGTCACTCTCTCGACAATTAATAAGATATACGATTATATAAATAAGATACACGAGCGTTTAATTTCTGAGATGATATACATATATTAAAAGGCAAAAAATAGCCTTAATTTACAAACAGACACAGAATATTTATATTATACTTATATAAATGTAATCGACAAATCACTGATACCTTAGATGTCATGCCATCTTATTTGTAAACATTTCTTTGTATTTATTTTTTTTTATGTTATGTGAGATATGGAGAGATTTGACGGTCTGTCTCGAACGTTTTTGTGGTATTTGCCTTTTCACAGCATGTGCGATTCGCTCTTGTTCTGTGTAATTTTTTGTAATCTTATGTTTGCGACTCTTTTCTGACATCACGTTTGAACAGCTCGGTTTCTGTTCTTTATTTACCTTCTAATTGCGTTGAAGATGATAAAAAAAAAGGACTGAAATGTACGCTTTTTATTATTAAGAATGTATGTGTCATATGTTAAAACATTGACAAAAGCATAAAAGTTTCATAGACTGTTCTATTATTTCTTTTGAGTATCTGTGCAAAACCTGAACACCTGAAAAATTGCGTATTGTAGCATTTATTGACAAATTTGACAACAAAAAAACATTGCCAACAAAATAAAAATTTTCAGATATGCATTAAAAAAACTCTAATAAATATTTATGCAAAACTTGATTTAGATTCACTAACTCGTTTAAAAGTTATTTACTAAAAATTTTAGAAAAATATTATTTCTCTCTCTTTTTTTTTTTTTTTTTGCAAATTATTTGTTTCTTTTTGTCTCTTGCAGTTAATTTATTGGGGTATTCACGATCAAAAATTTATGTAATAAGTTAGGAAAAATATTAATTATAACTATTTTCTTTTATGAAGACATTAAAAACCATATTATTTTGTGATACTTTAATTCTTTATATAAACCGGATTTATTTATTTGATTTTTCAAACAATATAAACGTAAAAAATACGTTTTTTTTTATTTTATCTTTTTTTTGCTGCTATTGCACAGCCAAAACATCCCTAAGTCTATCGCTATTTTGTTATATTAATATAATTTGATTATAATAAAACATGCGCTCAAATTACTGCGCTGGCTCTTAATTGCCTTCTCTCACCTTTGTATGATATATTCATAAGAGCCTTTATTAGTTTATTTTAATTTTTATATACGATGCTAATTGTGCAATCATAGAGGAAGAGAAGTTTCGAAGAGAAGTTTCATACAGAAAATAAAAAATACGTAAACTGGGACCTTTTTTTTTGAATTTTCCTATTATTTTTAAAATCTCGCAATATTTGCAAAGAGATTTTCCGATATCCGTGCATACTTTTATTTTATCGCTCGCATCCTCGCCGTACAATCAGCGACACGTGTGACGCGCGGATAAAGAATGCGAGGAGAGAGAGAGAGAGAGAGAGAGAGAGAGAGAGAGAGTGCAACAACGAAAATTAATATCTTCATCTCGCGACATTACAGTTCCCCTCGTCGGAAAGATATTTCTTTTTCTTCGTGATCTCGATCGAAAGAATGATTCATGCGCTATCACGCTCGACTTCCTCCGAGTGCCTCCATTTCCTTCCATCTCATCCGCTCTCCTTCCCTTTCTCTCTCCTCGCCCTCTCATTCCGTCTCTTCCTTCTTACGCGCTACCTCTTTTTTCGCCCGGCGAATTCAATTCTTGCCGTCGCAGAGAGCGCGGACGCACTCTCAATCTTCCCCGCCGACGTCTAGGACATAGCGCTCGCATATCGATTTCGATGCTCGCCACCCCCGAGAGCATTCGTTCACCACCTTTCAATAACACGCGCTCACGCGCCCGCCATTTCTGTCCGACGCCGGATACGTCCCTACGTGTCATTCGAACCGCGAATAGAGAAGCGTCGCCGTATCAATCTCTTCCGCTCGACCGTACGTGCTGCGGCCGGAAGTCGAGAATTATCATTGGAACACGGAGATAGCGGTGGAGAGGCTAACGACGAGTCCAAAATCAATAATTTCCCCATTTCTCTTTCAGTCTGTCCTGACATTATGTGTTACGGAAACAATGAATATTTTATGCAAAATGCTGTATCAGTTGGTCGTCAAGCGATAATGAAGTTATCACAGGATAATTTTCAATTATTTTAATAGAGAGAGAAAAAATGAATTAGCAAAAAAGAATGAGATTTTTCTTGTGATTTTCCCGTTGAAAATATCTTTTTATCAGTATATCGATAAGCGATAATATTAAAGTTAGAATGAAGACATTACTATTTATCTAACCCTTTTGCACCAAGGGTGCCTTATTTTCTGCAGTTTTATTCACGCACGCTCGTACGATAATTCCATACAATCACCGGTAGTTTCACTTTACCCGGCAATCTTCCCATTTCACGGAATGGACGTGTCGATATCGTCGAATTTCATGTGTTGCCTCCGGCACAGAATTATAGCAGAATCCAACGATTATTTAGAGATTTAGAGACACACTCGTACGGTTGAATTATAATTAAACCAAAGCTTTAACATCAAACTTGTACTTTTTATTTATTTTTTAATTATCCATATTTTTCTATATAACAATTCTCACGCAAAGTAATCGCTAGAAGCATGGCCTGTTAAAATATTATTATTAAAATATTATTAAAAGCCTGTTAAATATTACTATTAAAACATTATTAATATATTATTAATTAATAATAATATCGTTATTATTTTATTTTATTTATTATTATTATTTTATATTATTATTAATATTATTATTAAATTGTTGCTTTTTTTCCGCGATGCTGATTAGTTATCTCGACACTACTCCACTACATTCCGCATTCGCAATTTACACACGCACTAAAGTGTGTGTGATGACATCTTATCGTTTAATAATAACAGCAATAAGCTTAAAGTATTAACAATTAAATGGGAAAATTGACAGATAAATCTTAGTAATAAATGTGTATTAAAAATGTATGTGTTTTGGACAGTTTTTTTGGTTCATTTTTAACATAGATATAAATATTACATTGCAATATTTTAAAACTTGACATACACAATATTTGTTGTTACAGTCAAATTTTAAATTAAAATCGATAATTCGAGTGTGGGTCTGATAGTGAGTCTTCCTTTCTGATAATTGATTTTAATTTAAAATTTGACTGCAACAATAAATTTTGTGTATGTCAAGTTTTAAAGTACTAATGTAATTTTTATATATTTATATCTATGCTGAAGATAGATAAAAAAATGGTCCGAAAAGTACATTTTTAATACATATTTATTATTAAGATTTAATAATAATAAGTTCGCGCACCAATAGCCTTAGCTCTTATTTGCCAGTTTTCTCTCTCACCATTTATAGATTAGAGATTAGAGTATCACAGTGCGCGAGCATATACACGAATAATCATTAAATTTACGCTTATTCCTGTTCTATTATATATATAATCATATATAACATATTATTTAATTATATTTTTAATTAAATAACTTATATACTACAAGGTATAATTATTATTTAATTATAGATAAATATAATTATTTGTAATTAGCGATAATCTTGTTATCTCAGCATTTGTTTGTTATTGACTTTAATAAAATATATTTCGTATAAAGTAAGCTGTACTCTTTGTTATGAAATACATGGGTTAAACGAAAACGGTTAAAATTCTATAGAAAAAAGGTAAAATAAATATATATAATAAATACAAACTATTAGCCGGAAGCAAAGAATATTTTATGATATAATCTTGCTTTTGAGATTTTATTTAATAGTCTGCAAAATCTCTATAAATTGATATCTGTACATTGTTAGTTTCGGCACAAAGAGATTTTTTTTTTATTATTTCAACACAATGTATGAAATGTACAAAATTGATACATGCAGTGTCGATTCCGATATTTCGTATCCGTAATTTTACCAAAAACATGGTTTTGCGTATTGTTCTATGGAAGAATTTGAATCGATTATTTCGACGCATATCTTCTCGGCGCGATCCGAATCGATACGTGGAACAAAAAAAAAATATATATATACTTTTCTCTCTGCGTTTTATTTCGCAAAAATGTATCAACTAAATTGGACCCGCGGTCTGTATGAATTGCGCCTAAAACCGTTAATACCTTTAAAGTCCGCGTAATCTCTACGGAAAACCGTTCGCGTTTATTTTCGTGGGTAAAGCAAAAGCTTTCGATTCGATGGCTTTGAAAAGGACCGTGCGCTCGGGATTCGTATAAAACGAATCAATCCAGTGGAAAAAGGTAATTTCTTTTTGTTTTAACAATAAATATTGTCGAAATGCGCGAACAAAAGAGAAAGAGAACGAGAGACAGAGAAAGAGAGAAAGATCTCGACACTGCGCTGTGCATTATTTCATATCAATAAAAGGCTGTCATAGCTGCGCGACGTATTTGACAGTTCAAATATTAAATGTGTGTGTAAATTTTATTTAATTTATTTTGAAAAAAACGGAGAACTAAAGTTAATATGTAAGTAATTATACATACAAAATAAATGGTGCGCGCTTATTGTGTTCTAGTATATAATAAAAATATTATTATTACATTAATATTGTTTATATATATGTAATATTATTTTCATAATATTAACACACATTTCTTTTTTCTCACGACGTTGGAGTTTCTTTAAAAATTTGATACTTCAGTGTTTCTGCTTCAATTTATAGAATTTTTGTTAGTAGCTGACGCGAGCGTGACCAACTCGGAGAAATACTAATTTTTGAAAAGCTTTCGTAAGCACGCACAGCTTCGGCATAACGTTCGAGCGATTTTCCTCGAGAGTTGTTAAAGGAACGTACGCGAAGTCACTATTGGTTTTAAAGTAAAGAGAAATCATTTTTAAAAGTTAGTCGTTACGAACGAAAGTTTTCTGTTCAGAGCTCTTTCTACTTTGTTCATCCTAAAAATACATGTTTCGTATTCTAAAGTTTATAAATATTATTACAAAATTTGCATTGTTAAGGAGACAAACTAAATTTAATCTTCTGCTCTTAAAAAAAGCAGTTATATGTTTCCGTCGAGTTTTCTAATCTCAACCAAAGGAAACACACATTATTTCCCCGATATGTATTTATCTGATGATAATTTTCCAAACTTGATTCTGGTAAATTGTACAGTAACCAGCTTCGCGTAATAACAGGACCTTAATTTTCGACGCGGTATAAATGTATAGTAATTATGTCGCGTCGAATGCATGTGCACGAAAAGTTTCGATGTAATTTTACCGAAATAGCAAGGTGAATGAACCGGTGAAATTTAATCAGCGACACACTCCACTACATTCCGCATTCGCAATTTACACACGCACTAAAGTGTGTGTGATGACATCTTATCGTTTAATAATAACAGCAATAAGCTTAAAGTATTAACAATTAAATGGGAAAATTGACAGATAAATCTTAGTAATAAATGTGTATTAAAAATGTATGTGTTTTGGACAGTTTTTTTGGTTCATTTTTAACATAGATATAAATATTACATTGCAATATTTTAAAACTTGACATACACAATATTTGTTGTTACAGTCAAATTTTAAATTAAAATCGATAATTCGAGTGTGGGTCTGATAGTGAGTCTTCCTTTCTGATAATTGATTTTAATTTAAAATTTGACTGCAACAATAAATTTTGTGTATGTCAAGTTTTAAAGTACTAATGTAATTTTTATATATTTATATCTATGCTGAAGATAGATAAAAAAATGGTCCGAAAAGTACATTTTTAATACATATTTATTATTAAGATTTAATAATAATAAGTTCGCGCACCAATAGCCTTAGCTCTTATTTGCCAGTTTTCTCTCTCACCATTTATAGATTAGAGATTAGAGTATCACAGTGCGCGAGCATATACACGAATAATCATTAAATTTACGCTTATTCCTGTTCTATTATATATATAATCATATATAACATATTATTTAATTATATTTTTAATTAAATAACTTATATACTACAAGGTATAATTATTATTTAATTATAGATAAATATAATTATTTGTAATTAGCGATAATCTTGTTATCTCAGCATTTGTTTGTTATTGACTTTAATAAAATATATTTCGTATAAAGTAAGCTGTACTCTTTGTTATGAAATACATGGGTTAAACGAAAACGGTTAAAATTCTATAGAAAAAAGGTAAAATAAATATATATAATAAATACAAACTATTAGCCGGAAGCAAAGAATATTTTATGATATAATCTTGCTTTTGAGATTTTATTTAATAGTCTGCAAAATCTCTATAAATTGATATCTGTACATTGTTAGTTTCGGCACAAAGAGATTTTTTTTTTATTATTTCAACACAATGTATGAAATGTACAAAATTGATACATGCAGTGTCGATTCCGATATTTCGTATCCGTAATTTTACCAAAAACATGGTTTTGCGTATTGTTCTATGGAAGAATTTGAATCGATTATTTCGACGCATATCTTCTCGGCGCGATCCGAATCGATACGTGGAACAAAAAAAAAATATATATATACTTTTCTCTCTGCGTTTTATTTCGCAAAAATGTATCAACTAAATTGGACCCGCGGTCTGTATGAATTGCGCCTAAAACCGTTAATACCTTTAAAGTCCGCGTAATCTCTACGGAAAACCGTTCGCGTTTATTTTCGTGGGTAAAGCAAAAGCTTTCGATTCGATGGCTTTGAAAAGGACCGTGCGCTCGGGATTCGTACAAAACGAATCAATCCAGTGGAAAAAGGTAATTTCTTTTTGTTTTAACAATAAATATTGTCGAAATGCGCGAACAAAAGAGAAAGAGAACGAGAGACAGAGAAAGAGAGAGAGAGAGAGAGAGAGAGGGAGCGATAAAAGGAAACAAAGTCGCGCGCCGGTCGTTCAGGAGTAACATTGAATCCTGAGGAGCGATTCCAAGGATTCCGATGGGGATCCTTAGCTTTACCGGTCTTCACTTCGATTTAATTGACTATGTCCCGGCAGGATTATCCACGGGGTTTCGATTCGCCCCCTTTAATCCGCACATTAAAGTCAATCCGTTTCCGTCTTACGGACGACACTGACATAAAATGTACACGTAGCTGCGGCTTGTACACATTTCCATTACGGATAGAACGGATTGACGATACGGAGACAATCATTACAGCGCTAGCTGGTTGTCTCGTAGCTTAACCCTTCTGTTTCAAGCTATTCTACGTTATCAAATTAGCGCGAATAATTCTATCAATTCAAACGTTCTACCTCGGCCATACATTTTCGGGAAAAAATCAGCGATTCTATGATGACGCAAAATCGAGATAAAATCAGCGATTCTATGATAAAGATATTTTTACTCATCATTACTTAATAATTACAAAAGCACAAATTGCAGGTCAATTAAAAAGATTAAATGTAGCGTTAATAATATTTTTTAAATATTTATATCATTTTTAAAAAGAAAGAATTTGTTAGGAAATGAGAGGTTCTGGGACCGAATAGTAATCGCGGAATAGTATTTGAACAACTTATTTATTATACTGTGTTAGGAAACGATTGCGTTATAAAATAAATGCAGAATAATTTTGTACAACGAAGCAGCGTG
This sequence comes from Formica exsecta, assembly GCF_003651465.1. NCBI lineage: Eukaryota > Metazoa > Arthropoda > Insecta > Hymenoptera > Formicidae > Formica > Formica exsecta. The sequence goes on along the minus strand of NW_021849056.1, from coordinate 245,072 downwards.
TGTACACCAGTGCGATCGGAAAGACTAACCAAACAACCGTGGAAAAAATAAGAACATAAGATAGTAAACTACGTAAAGAAAGACTGCCCTCCATCTGGCGTCGCAAAGGCGTATCCATAATAACCAGGACCTATGAGCAAGCACACATAGATCTACCATTCCAACAGAATTTAATTGCGCAATTTTCTTTAAGACTGAATAAATTTTAATTCATCATTTAAATTCAGCGAAGACCTGTGTTTGACACTCCCTTTATTTTAGACGCAAGCGTGGAGGCGCAGGATGTCAGACGTGTTCGATCATCCGGGTACATTAACCCCCGGACTGTCAGTTCACGGTTGTTGCACCTCGCAGCCCGTTGCACCGCTGTAACGCCCTATCACATGTAACGTTACAGACACGCGATGCATTTTATGAATGAAGTCAGACTCGTACAGGGCCTCGATTCTTGAATTCATGCGATTATTTACGTATGCGATTAATGTCGCATGAAAATTTTCGTATGCGATTAGTCGAAGATATTCTTGAACGCTCTGCGAATTGATGTATTCGACCTAAGCGTATGCGAAATCCAGAACATGGTTGCCAAATATTCAGAATGTAAACGAACCAATGAAATAAGTGCTTTAGCTATTTCTTGCTAATATCATCGGAAATATGTGAAGTGATAATAAAGTGTATATAAATATTATACATGTTAATTGTTTGTTGCCCGTATTGCAAATTAAATCGCCGTTAACAAGGTAATTATTAAAAAAATTATTGATAACATATATATAACAAAAATTATAACAAAAATATAAAAAAATTATAACAAAAATTTGCTTAATTCGCATGCGAATAATATTATTTCGATTACTGTGATCCATGCGATGTAAGTCGCATGGTATTTTTCGTATGCGATCGCGCGTCGATTACTCGAGAATACCAACTATCGAATGTCATATGTGAAACTGTTACTTTCGCATACGAAAGTTGTTCGTATATGGTCAAGAATCGAGCCCCTCTGGTAGGGAAAAGTGAAGAAAAAGCAAGCAAATGTCTCCTTTCATGCATATGTATTCCCCTCATTTGCTTTTATCCCTACTACTCTTACTTAAGCAAAGACAGAAATAACATTGTGGGGATTGCTATCCTTTATATGTCTTTGTGTTGCGTCTCACGGCAGAACCCGGTCTATCCTATATGTTTATGTGTTCGACATAAACTTTCCCAATGGATTGAATTAGATGAATGTAAGGCAATTCTGTGTTCGTGAAATGTTCCTGAATTGCGTACCAAATTTTGTGAATTTTTTCGACAAATGACGTGTCATGGTTTCTGCATACAAGATGCAGCAACGCTTGTCGCACGTCAAAAAGCGACGCGATAGCCAATCAACTTACAACTTTTTCATAAGAGCGGAAATTTAAGCCCGTTTCCCACGATGCGATTTTTCGTGTTGGATAGCATGCATGATTCGCTGCTTGCTGCCCTGCGCTTTACATTGCATAAAGCTAAGCTGGGCGCGCTGCAGGTTTTCGCTTCACACGGAGCGAGGTGCAAAGCTAGCTTAGCGCATGGAATGGATGATAATTTGTGCGCTGCTCCTCAAAAAAAAATTTTGAAAAATGGACGCTGTCCGCAGGAGAAGTTTAGGAGCACTTTTTCTTTTGCTAATTTTAGAAGTGGAAAGAAACCGTCATGAAAAGACGACAAAGAAGACGATGAAAAAATGGCACACAATGATAACCAAAAAAACAACAAGATCATATCAACTTTGTCACATGATCTAGTCGCTAGTTCTCATTGGCTGTTTACAATGTCTAGCAACAAAATACGCAAAGAAAATAGCACTCGTTCTATCAACGAAAACCGTCAGCGCTACACGCAGCGCTACTCGCAGCTAACAACTTTTCTCGCTGCGTAGCCTGCATGGTGGCTGGCAGGGCTCCTCGCAAATAAACTTGCACAAAAAATCGCATCGTGGGAAACTAGCTTTATTGGTTACTGCGTCGCTTCTTGCCGCACGTTAAGCGTTAGGCCAGGTCTTTAATAAGTGTAATAAGCTTTTAGCCATCTTCTCTAAACCCTAAAATATGATATAATTCCCGGTCAAAAATTTTTCCCGTACTGGCTAAAGCTCTAATCTTTAAGCTTTAGGTCGGGTTTACAATAGGTGTATTAAGCTTTTAACCCGGATCTACAATAGATGTAGTAAGCCTCAAGCCATAAGAAATTGATCAATCACAATCAAATGTGAAGATAATAATCAATTGTTATTGCTAATTTCTTTACGGCTTAGAGACTTAGAAGGATTACTACACCTATTTTGTAGATTCGGCCTTACATAGTAGTTGACGTATTCACATCTGCGCACAAAGTGTTGCGCAGATTTATTCCTCACTCTTGCATCATACTAACACTAGCCCAAGATTCGGTTACATGTGGTTATGTGTAGTTGCGTGTGATTAACGGTTACGTGCGTTACAGTTTTTATCCGGCAGTGATATAATTTATACAAGTAATTCAAATAACTTTTCATTGTAGAATTTATATATATAGATATTATTGAAATCAGTTTAAAACTAATTTTGTTGTGTTTTAATAACCTACATTTATTTATTTTATCCTCTTAAAACAAAAATAAGAAAATTTAAACTAGATTACAGGATGTAACAATGAATGCGGTCACATCTGCATGCATTTTATAAGTTTCTTTTTTATAAAAAAGATTAATCTTGTAGGATGTGGGTAGGTACGGGATAGGAGATCTATCGCTTTAGGATACTACCCAATTTATCTTACTTGTAGGTAGATAAATGAATGAGTCGGTTTTTAAACATAAAGTATATTTATTCTTACTCCTACATCAATAGCGCAAATTGCGATTGCACGCATAATTGTTATTGTTATTATTTCTGTACATGGGTTTGTATTTGACCCCGCGTCTCTTCGTCCGGGTTGAGGCGTCGGCCGTTCTCTTCAGACCAGGGAACTGGACGGGACTGGTCTGAGTTCCGCAATGTCTCCTCATAAGGGGTTCCCTTATCGGCGAGATTTTGATGGGCGAAATCAGTGATGGTAGTTTCCACGTCTTCGCTGGGGACGCCAAGATCCGCTCCAGTCGTGGCAAGGAGATAGGCCGGTCCTTCCTTCGCTGGTTGCTCTCCGCGTGGGAATTGCTGGGTGACTGGGCGCCGGAGCGTGCGTTCTCCTTGGAATGGCCACTGAATGGTGGCCAGAGGCCGGAGATCACCGGCGAATCAGCACCGATGGGCGACAGCGACCCGTCACTTACCGTGATCGGGGAGCAGGTACCAGCGATCGTCGGGGAGCAGGTCCCAGTAGAAGACGGCGACCGGGCGCCTGACGATGGCGGATGAGCGCCGGAGGACGTCGGCGGCCTGGCGCCTGACGATGGCGGACGAGCGCGGGAGGCTGATGGCGATTGGGCGCCTAATGCCGATGGCGGCCGGGCGCCGGAGGCGGTTGGCGATCTAGCGCCTAATGGTCGGGAGCTGCTTGTCCTTAGAGTGCTCTCCTCCACCTTCCTTCTTTTGATCACCCTGTGGAGTGGCATTGGGCGAGTCCTTTGCCGGAGGGCGATTTCGGCTACCGTGGGTAGCGTGACGGTATCTTTTATCCGTGGCGTCTTGAATGGTGGTGCGGCGACTGGCGCCGTATCGTTGACCAACGTTTTAAAGCGACTTGCGCTAGAAAGTAGGCGACTGGCGCCAAGAACTTTCTTCGTGCTTTCTCCGCAGGGGGTCTGACCTATATTCCGGCCGGACGGCGTTCCACTTGCAGATTGGCCCGGGCGCCTTGCGCCGCCTAGCGGTGCTGCCCGCAACTACGCGCGGACGCGCTATATGCCCGCCGGACTGCTTTCCACTTCCATGTTGGCCCGAGTGCCTTGCGCCGACTAGCGGCGCCTCCCGCACTACGCGTAGACGAGCGAGCGCTTGCGAGAAACGCTAATATTTCGCAAATATTGTGCTGCCGTAATTTTGTGGTTGCTGTAGGCCGCTACACATGTCGTTACTAGGGCATGTACTTTGCAAGTTGTAAAGCGAGGTCCATTGTGCCTGACTGCTGGAGGGGGTGCTGGAGGGGGGTCCGAAAGCCCCCCTTGCACCCCCCGCATGTGTGTGTGTGTGTGTGTTACATGGTTTTTCAATCGG
>NW_021849056.1:238270-239514 GCF_003651465.1 Formica exsecta | reverse complement strand
TTTATATATAAATATTAATATTATATAATTATATCTGTAATAATATTTCATCTTACCTTTTGTTCTGGATCCAATTCTGATTTTCTTGAAATTGGGTCACTAAATTCTTCAACTATATTAATTAATTTTTCTACCAGTTCTTTATTTAATCGAAATAATCTAATAAAATCATAATTATTTAGTTCAAATGGATCTTTACGTTGATAAAATTTACGTCTCTTTCTAACCAAAATATTTGCATTTTCTAAAATGTCAACACCATTTAGATCAATTAAATTTCTTAAAGCTGCCATGTTAGATATTTATAACAAAAGTTTGCTTAATTCGCATGCGAATAATATTATTTCGATTACTGTGATCCATGCGATGTAAGTCGCATGGTATTTTTCGTATGCGATCGCGCGTCGATTACTCGAGAATACCAACTATCGAATGTCATATGTGAAACTGTTACTTTCGCATACGAAAGTTGTTCGTATATGGTCAAGAATTGAGCCCAAGGACTCTGACTGGATGGCCTTCGCGAGAGAAAGATACGATAGCGATTCACTCGAAAAGACGGTTCTTTTCCGCTTTTACGACTGCACCGGGGTTACAATATTGACTTTTGTCCGCCCTTATGAGAGCCATTCCGCATTGTTTCCTCAGGTGTTCGCGCTAGCGCGATTCTTGTAATATTTACGTTTCTCCGCAACGACACCCTTGGTTCGCGCGTGACAATTTTAAGCGTCATTCTCGAAGCAACAGCCGAGAAAATGAATGGACTCGGAGAAACGTTTTATATCGTGAGAGGTGGCTTTTAAACTTGAACGTTTTATAGCGACGTATACCGTGCGGGTGCAACGACGTACCTACCTACAGGTATTACCTGACGATTAAGAGCTTACGCACAAAGTGCGTAAATTGAGAACTGCCTCGAGTTGAATTGTCGCAGTAAAATGATGGCGAAAATAGAGTGTGATTTTATCGAATGACATAACTTCTCGCTGCGTAAAAATGCGTATAAAATATTATTAATATAAATATAATTAATATCTCAAAATTCGAGACAAGAGCAAGAAAAGATTTTTAATTAATTAACAAGATAATATCAAGACTAACATTGTCAAGATTATTGGTCTTGTCAAGATCATTAATTTAAAAAAAAAACTAAAATATGATTATTTATGTGTAAATTAAATGAAAAAAACATCACTATATTATACAAACATAAAAAACTTTATTTAATGAATAATATTTATATT
>NW_021849056.1:216121-237194 GCF_003651465.1 Formica exsecta | reverse complement strand
AATTTAGAATAAATTTTATGTAAAATCAACATATTTTTAATGATAAAATTAACTTAGAGAAAGATTATTGATGGTCTGTAGTCGCTCTCGCTTCTAGTAGAATAAAATCAAAATTTTTTCCTGTAAATTTTAACAGATAAATCCTGTCACACTTTTTCAGTTGTTTTAATAATTTAACATTTGAGTTTAATTAATACAACAGCAATAAATTAAATCAACAATTTTAAACAGCAATAAATTAAAATAATACAAATACTTAAAGGTTCCAAATGGAAAATATAATTAAAGAAAAAAATAGGCAAAGGAACTAGCATAGTAATAAAGTGAAAAATTTTGCAATAAATTAAATTAAAAATTTTAACCGGCATATTTTTTAACAAAAAATTACAAATTTTCCAACAGTGTATCGGTGCTAAATTAGCTGTTGTGTGATAAAGAAAGAAATATCGCGAAAAGTGACAAATGTGCATGGTAATTGCAGGTGATGTATTTAAAAATTCGCGAGAGATCAAAATCACGATTTTCGTGCAGAAAAAGATTAATAGAGAGATAAATGTGTCGATAGATATAAAATATCAAATCTCCGTTGCACTCTGTGCGACGTTAGAGAATAATCGTCGAAAATTTACTGCCGACTTCTCTGCTCGCTTAATACTCTCACGACGACGTGCTCCCGCGGCGTGAGAGCATGATTAGTATGCAAATGAGCCGCGTCTTGACAAACGACGGTCCCGAACGTAGCAAATTATTGCTTGTCTTTGATCCACGCGCCTACGTTACCAACGTTCACGAGACGAGAGACGATAGTGCATGTATATACGCGCGAATACTTTAGCGCCGCGCATAAATACGATTACGAATTTAACGGTCCGTATTTAGCAGATACACATGCAAATTATGCTGACGTGCCACTATAAATTACTCGGCTCCGCGCAGGTAATGCACCTGCTGGAGAGAAGAAAGAGAGAGAGAGAGAGAGAGATTAAAACATGACACTTGACTGGTTGGCATCTGTCAGACACAAGTGGAAATCGTTGTCGCTCTCGCAAAGTTTTGCTTCGACTTTATTACCTAATGGATACGCGCATAATTATTCGGCGCGAGCGGCAATTATGCAAATGCATCGCGCTTTGACAAACTACTCCTTGGCACTAATGGAGTACCTCTGGCGGCTTAAAGCCTCAATAACCTCGTCCCCTTCGTCGTAGGAGAAGATCGAACGATTTCTCCTCTCCTCGTCGTTGTCGCAGCGAAGACGTCTCGGAAGAGACGTCTCTCTTGCGATTTGCATTTCGCTGCCGCATTCGCCTGTCGCGCGAAACGCAAGGTCGCGACGATATTATACGCGTGGCGTAACCGTTGGCTGCAGTTTCGCTCAAGAAATTGTCCCGCGCGGACCCCGGGGCCGGGGATCACAGCCGAGTGTCGGAGAGGTACACGATAGCGAATATATAAGAGAGCGATGCTTATAAAGTATTCATAAGACCCCGCGCACCGAGCTATAGCCGGTACCGCGGCTTTATACTTTGCAATGTATTTTCGATATATCCGGCCGCCGCTTCGTAACTTACTTGGCACTTTTCGCGAGTTTGATGGAAAACTCGCGTTTTTTGTCGGTAGGTAAGCTTAATCTTCGTACGCGATAATCTTCGCACTAGAGTTGCACGGGATATCAAGACTAGATTTGATATTGTTTTGTCTTGTCTCGAAATTCGGGACAAGATCAAGACAAGATTTTTAATTAGTTATCAAGACAATACCAAGACTAACATTGTCAAGATTATTGGTCTTGTCAAGATCATTGATTTAAAAAAAAAAAAAATGATTATTTGTGTGTAAATTAAATGAGAAAAAAATTACTATATTATACAAACATAAAAAATTTTATTTAATGAATAAAAATATTTATATTAACACAAAAATTAAGAAATAATTATTACAGTAAACAAAATAAATAACATAAAATTTTTCACAGTTATTTAGCTCATTAAAAACATTATATATAGTGTTTTGGGAAGTAAACGAATGACATAAATAGTACAGGGTGTCTACTCCCTGGAAAAACCTAGAAAACCTGGAATTCTCAGGAATTTCATTTTTAACTTGAAAAATTAGAGAATTTTCATGAAATTTTATTCGAGCTTAGGGGATTTTTTCAAAAATTCTCTCTGATCATTTTGTTCTTATATTGCAAGTATCGGCAATCTGATTGGCGAATGATCGTGAATTATATGTTTCAACAAATATATTATAAATGTATATCTTTCTCTTTGATTATATGTTCTTTGTCATAGCAAAAAATACTGAATACACAAAACTGAGTACACATTTTTTATTGTAATTCTTACAATTAATGATAGAAAATGAAAATATTATGCAAATGAAAAATGCTTATCTTACAAAAGTTATTCAGTTCTTTCCAGTATATTTTTAAATTTAATGTTTAAAAATTATAAGTGGTTTATTTTTCCTTTGTATGAGTGGAAAGCATTAAAAAACGCACACAAAAAAAATTTATTTTAAAAAATTCCATGTAAAAATTCTCTTATTTTACCTGGAATTTTGAACAAATTACCTGAAAAATCAGGGAATTTTTTACAAGCTTTGAATAGACACTCTGTAGTAAATTTTATTTTAATGTATTATATATTATAAAGATTATATATGTTAAATATTATTTTAAGTAATTGTTCAGTATTAGATAAAAATTGTTAATAAAATCGAGACAAGACAGTACAAGACGAGATTTTTGCTATAAAATTCACTCAAGACAAGATTTAAATTTCCGAAAATTTTCAATACCAATATAATTTTTTAACAAATATTGTCTTGTCTTAAATCTTGTGCAATTCTAATAGTTTGAAAAGAGATTAATATTAGAAAAGAGATTAATTGTTATATACCTTTATATGTAAATCTTTTTAACAATTAAATAATCGTGTCATAGAAAATATTACAAAATCTTATAAACTGTGTAAAATTAATTCTCTCTGATGTATTCTTATTTAATTTTCATCTGGTGTAGAAATGAGATTGTAAAACCGTGGAGAAAAATTTGAGACAAAGTTACCGCGTGAAAATCAGTTCTGTCACACTAAAACTTAGTTACCGCAGTCTTGAGATTGGTAATAGCGGGTTCTAACGAAGCGCCCCGTAATAGCCGACGCAACGAGCAATTTCGAAGCAACCGGCGCGGAAAGGAAATTCATTAGCTCGCTCGCACGCTCGCGCCTTCAAAGCCGGGCTCTTCACGCGAGCTTCTCGAACCTTAAAGAAGTTCGATCCCGTCCGACCTTGTCGTTCAAGTTCGCGTAATGCTATTACGAGGCATGCCTGCGGGATGTTCTCGATCGAGGATTCGCGTATTAATGCTCGTGAAAGGGAGGCCGTTTTGATAACGCTAAGTTTACGATAGCGCGCTCCTTACGGCGGTAATAGGGTGAAGCGAGAGAGAAATTAGGGACGATGGCGAAATAAACACCGCGGGCGTGTACGAGGTGCAACCACGCGTGCACCAAAGGTGCTCATCCCCCTGTAAGGTTCACGCTCGCGTGAGCGTGTTGCTTGAGGTGATCGTGCACGAGATAGAACGGCGAATTAAGATGTGAGGGGCGAGAGGGGGCTGCTGATTTCCATACGGATGGTTCTCGTGCACTCACGCATACCTGCCCCTGCCTCTTGCCCCTTGCACCCTTCTTTGTCGTGGTTTCTTTAGCTCAGGGACGCAGCTTAATTTCAGACGCTAATTTTAGCTTAATTTCGAAGGCATTCAATGGTTGCTTTTCTGAATTATTGAAAGAAGATAATTTTTTGTCAATTACACTGGTTGATAAAAATCTTTTTTTTTTTTTTTGCCTTAAGTTCTATTAAGTCATTTTTGGTAGATTTTGAGGTTTTCTCAAAAACTTGATACGCCATTTTTAAGGTCGATTCGTAATCAACGCTAAAAAATCTATCAGAAATGACTTGATAGAACTTAAGGAAAATTTGATGTTGAACAATGTTATTTTAATCATCTACCGTAATAATAAAATATTTTTCATGTTTAGATACCTTAACTCTCTTTGATTTGAATAGAGAGATAATTTATTGCGACATTTAAATATTCAAAATAAGAAAGGAAACATTTTCAAAAGTTTCTCTTTGTTTGAATGTCATCTAAATGAGGGTGAAGTTTAAGCACTCTAATTATTTAAGCTTTTCCCTGTAGTTACGTCACTGCGGCGATCCTTTTTGCTCTCGCTTATTGTTTCTCATCGTTTACCGTCCCCAACGTACCTCCGTAAGCCAGAATTTCGCCCGGTCGTATAAGCAAATAATGTGTTTACGCATTTGCATGATGTTTCCGTAACGCGAACCACCGCACAGCGACCGTGGCTCGTTTGCGCAGAACGAGGCACGAGACGAGACCGTATTTGTAATCCGAAACCGCCGATCCGCGCCCACCACCGGAATGGATTTTACGTTCGTGGAACGCGCGATTGCACGTCGTTGCGAAATTAATAGGCATGCATACAAACGCGAACGCGCTGCACCCCATTGCCCGTATCTAACAATTTTTTTTTTTCAACTTGCTTTGCATCGTGAATATGTAAGAAAAAATCTTTAGCTAAAAAAAAAGAGGAATAAAAGTTAAATAAGTATTTTTAATACAAATGGATAAAAGAAATTAACATGAAGGAATTCTCCAACAATATATCAAGGAAACGTCATTAAAAAGGTAATTTAAATTAAAATGAACGATGGAGAAGATTTCTTGGGTTATATTTAATATATTATATCGAGAGAATGCTGTTATTATATTGCATGACATTCATGACATTTAATTCGTTTTCAACGCGTTCGTTTGCTATTTGAATAAGTTTCTGGCAATTTATTCTCTTTGATGAATGGAAAGTGATTTATTGAAGATTTTTTGCTTTTACATAATTTCCATGTTAAGAAGTTAATATATTATGTATGCAGGCAGAAAAGTGATGTCGCAAAGTCATTGGGCTTAGAAACAGCTATAGAGCTTTAAAAGCATTATGCATTAATTATTAATATATACATATAATAGACTAATGATTGAAAGATAATAAAAATATTACGGGAAATAATTACCTTTTTCTTAAAAAGAATTATTTTTGTTGAATTGTGTAATCAGTCATTTATATGACTGAAATCACATATGTTAGAAATTTTAAAGCCAATTAATTTTAAAGTCAAATAAATTGCGTCTTATATCTCGTGGAACATTTCGCCAGTCATTCCAAACTTGAATTAGCGTATGCCACATCGTATTTATCGGGCGCAATAAAACCGGGCCGTCATCCCTACGATAGGAACAGAATCGCGGGATTATCGTCATTACCGTCGTCATCGGCGTCATTACCGTAAACGTGCGCCGATTGCGGTTTAACGGCAACATGCAACCCACCTCACGCGATCACCGACTTCGCTCTTACGAGCGGATTGTCACGCGGATAAGACTAAATGTGGAGCGAAGCGGTAGATGTATGTAAAAAATGGAGATGACGTTTTCTCTCCCTCTCAATTGTCGCGCGATAAAATAATTAGTCAAATTTTGACAGCGCACTTACCACCATGTGAGAACAATTTGTTAGCGATACAGACACGCGATCGAGTGGACCATTTCTGGAAAATAAAACTCTTCGTTTCCAAATGGATTTATATGCAATAATTTTCCTCTTCGCAATCAATGATAAAAAATAACAATTTTTTCAAAGACATTAATATTACCTGATAGATATTAAAGGAAAGAAATCGCTTAATTTATGGATAAAATGTCATGTAGATTGTTTTGGAAAATTTAATCTTCTGCAAGTGGTCGCGATTTAATGGCCGATAGTGAACGTGATCAATGTATAATGAATCTCTGATGGCTAATGGAAATGCATGAGTCCATTAGTTTCGCACTTTTAGCTCGGTCGTGCAGTCGGTGCATCGTCCAGCGCAACACCCTGTCGACGACAGATATACGCGGTTTGCGTGCGTAAAAAGAATCGACTTGCGTGTTGCAGTATGCGTAAACGAGTCGGACCACGCACGATGCGTCATTCTTATTAATGGCATTGGTGGAACGCGAACATGTTCATAATGCACATCTCTGTAAGAAGCTTTACAGTGAGCGAAAAAAGATGGAGACAGAGAGAGACAAAATCGAAAACAGACAATAATAGAGATGTAAAAAAACCTAGATGCATAACAAAAATTTTGATTAATTAAAAATAATAATTACATAACTATATAGCCAATTGGAATGCAAGCTACATTTAAAATAATAATGGTTAATCCAAATCTATCATTTAAAAAGTTAAAAACAATAAAGAATTTGTAGTAATCAAAAGATAAAGATATTAAATACCTGAAAAAAAAAATTTGGAGAAAACGGAACTTTTTTTTCTATTTACATCTCTCTAACAATATCGCTCGCTTGAATCACTTGCATTCCGAACACGGGACAGTCTCTTTCTATTACAAAAATATAGCTACAATCCGTATTTTATACAATTTCTAAATATTTGCTTTAAGACTCCTATATATTATATTTCTTAAATTAAGAAAGAAATTCTCTCTTAATCTGTGGAACATTGTAATATTTGTGAAACTTCTGAAAAAAACATTTATATTCATATAAAAGTTATGTTCATACTTTTTTATAATTTACGTGTAACAAAACCGTAAACATATACCATCGGTTGTAAAATTGCATGTTCTTCAAAATATTACAAAAGCATTATTTATGCAACGTTAACATGATACTATCATATGTTCTTGCATGTAAGTATATCTCAGGATAGGATTTAATGAGATCCTTCTGGGAAGCAAAAGGTGAATTTCGCTTCAGTTCAAAGAGTTGATACTCTTGCGCCGATGCGGAAATTACCTTTGATGCTTTATCTTTTGTTCAATAACATAATTAATTCGATATTTTTATTCCTGCACATATCAAACACACGTTCTCTTATCATCGCTTATCGAATATCTATGCAAACTTAAAAAATGCAAAAACACGCATGGGAGAGTTACAAGAATTTAAACTTTATTATGAATTTCAATTTTTCAACATTAATATATTTTATAATTTGATGTTAAATGCAAGTTTTTAAGGATGTATGTGTCATATGTCAAACATTGATAAAAGCATGAAAATTTCATAGAATGTTCTATTATTTCTTCTGAGTATCTGTGTAAAACCAGAACACAATTTTCTTAACGGTTTGCAATTTATTTAAGTTTAAAATTAGTATTGATCTTTATGGAAAATCGCGTATTGTAGCACTTATTGACAAATTTGACAAAGAAAAAACATTGCCAACGAAATAAAAATTTTCACATATATTAAGAAAACTCTAATAAATACTTGTGCAAAATTTGATTTTGATCCACTTACTCGTTTAAAAGTTATTTACTAAAAATTTTATCTTTCTCTCTTTCTCTTGCTGCAAATTACTCGCTTTTTTTTGTTTCTTGTAGTTGATTTTAGGGGGTATCCAGCATCAGATCAAAAGTTTTTGTCATAAATTAAGAAAAATATTAATTACAACTATTTTCTTTTACGAAGACGTTAAAAACCATATTATTTTGTGATACTTTAATTTTTTTATGATCTAGATTTATTTATTTGATTTTTCAAACAGTATAAACGTAAGGAATATTTGGTTTTTTTTTTTTAATTTTTACAATTTTTTGCTACTATTGTACAGCCAAAACATCCTTAATCAGAATGTGTGTCAATAATTAAATACAACGTAATTGAATAAGGAGCTAAAAATTATCAAATTGTTCCGAGGAGGTACTTCATACACGTGCTGTCATCGATAAAAATTCTGCATCTCTGCTCCTATAATGCGAGCAAATTTCCCAGATTCCGCATACGTATTCCTAGTTTTCACCATGTGCACGTGCAAATCCACCAAGCCTATAAGCTTGTGCAAATGCGTGTACACGCGTGTGTCAATGCGCGCATAACACTTGGTATTACTGCACATCAGCGACACGGCGTGACTACGCATCCGTTTGCTCAGCCACGACTGTTAATTTCATCGGTGTATTGAGCATATTTGAGCGTGTATACGTCGTCTACCGTCCGACGTTAAATGATTGGCCAATCCTAGAGGTTAAACATTGACTCTATCGCGGGTGTCGGTACATACAGTCGTTCCCGCCACTTTCCTCTCTCTCTCACCCTCTTCATCCCGTTGACGTTATGTGATTTGGGATCATTACATGTAATACGCGATATTTTTTCAATATCGAGAGAAGAACCGGATTATTTATAATCTCTCTGGAAAAGATTATTAATTTCTCGTGAAAAAGATTCTGCATTTGGCATATCCTGCTATCTGAATAAAATGCCCACCATTGTCTCTAATCGCTATTAAACGTTATTCTCTGATCCTCTTTTTGCTAGAACTCCTGCAAAAACTCGGAAATGACGGCGAATCATGAAAGTTCGAGAATGGAAGGAAAAAGGGAAGGATCTCAACTATTAAATTACGTAAAATTACAACCGTCCGCGGGTTTTTTCGTGCTATCGCACTTTATCTTTTCGAAAATCGCCGTCGATCCTTTTATCACCCATCCTACGATTCCAAAAGACCTCGAAGAGTTATAATTGCCAGCGAGGGAACGCGGAGAATCGCTGTCTTCGCCGTCCAATGTACGCTTTTTCACGAATAGTGAAAGTTATCGTTCGTTATTACTCGCATTCCACGAGTTGGACCGTAATTAGACCAGATGTCTCAAGAATTACGACGGTTCGATGCTCAAGAATGCGACAGAAATGCGCTTTCCGTGCGATTGAAAATTGCTCAAAAGCGTAAATATCGAGTATGTGAGATATCCTTATTGTAAAATACGATGTAGGTTCATCACATTTGATCATCGATTCTGTTGTTACAACATTACAATGAAATAAAAATACAAATTCTATTAAATTAATAGTAATAATTAAATTTATAAGGGAAATTTTTGGCGTAAACCATTTTACGAGAAATGATAAATATTTCTGTCACAAGGACTTAAGAAAACAAATATTTAACATCGCTCTCTCTTTCTTTTTCCTGCAAATTGAATTTTGATAACAGTTTAATATATCATATGTAGTATGCAAAGCATTTACGGGAACTCGAGATTTCATTACGTAAGCGTTAGATATTGCCTGAGTCGTCGATAAGGTAGACAATCGATAACTCGAAGTGAAATAATCAAGCGATTTAGGAGCGATTAGACGAGCGCGCTGTAAGCATGACTTGCGAAAAATTGTGAGGGAGGATACGTGAAGAAACACGACGGCGAGTCGTATAGTATTCTTATAGTCAAGAGAGAGAACGGTTGCAAGAGACGAGAGTCTGTCTCAGGACGAAATTGAAAGTGCGACTTGAGGTTTTCGGGGAGGGATGAAATTTCTTTCTCTGTGCAGTTGAGTATTTGAGTATTGTAATTAGAGGATCAAAGATCAACAACGAAAAAAATTTTTTTTTTAATTTTTTAAAAATTTAATTAATGTGTTTGAATAGAGGTGTTTTTACCATGAAATTTTTATATAAAACATTTTTTGATATCTCGAATAATTTTCAAGATACATCGAAAAAAGCAAAAAACCGCTCTACATATGAGAGATGATTTCACCCCTTAAAATTGTTTTTGAGCCGCAACTGGAAATTTCTAAATTCATCTATTTATCCCTCCATGAGTATAAAGTTTCATCAAAATCAGAATTCTCGGATTCATGAGGTTCCCTTGTTAGTCTTTGATTTTCTAGTGCCAAAATGACTCATTTACGGACACGGGTTTATTGGCAAAATTGAATTGTTTTGGTGTCCTTTATAACCATCTAAAGTTTGTCTAATTCTGGGACACCCCGTATATTTTTTTAAATAAATATATATATCACTGCACCTATATATATATATATATAAGTAGTGAAAAAGTTTATCTACGTATCCTGAGCTTACAATTAGTAAAAGGCTAAACTTATCGAAGCCATTAGCTTAATGCCAAACTCGAGTTTCAAGCGCGATCGTTGTAATTAAATCGCGCGCGCGCAAATGCCTTTATATCAAGTACGTCTCCTGTGCGTTTGCCTGTGCTCATCGTTGTAATTAAATCAGACAATTGCTTTTTATACCCACACCTGGTCGTAACTAATTTTCCCGCGAAACGATGGACGAATCTATCTACTGGTCTCGATCGCCAGTAATTTCATATTAAATAGCGCGATGAACTGTAACCCGGCAGATGGGCCGATATTCAAATTGCACACCAGGCCATAATTAATCGTATCATCCCGCAATCTCATCGGACATCTCATTAAATTTGTTCTTTATGAGAGCGCACCGACATTAAGCTATTAATAATGTACCGGCGAGAGAATCGAAGCACAGATTTGTTACGTTATATTTGAATGTGTGCACATCGAGCGTAATCTATATTCCATTCGTCCCGTTCCATTCAAGACTTTCAAATAAAATTCAATGGAAATAAAACTTGCACATTTTTTACGAGTGATATCGAAAATATATTCATGCTTTGATTTTATTTCAGCGCTATAAATGTTGTGATCGATTTCTTTATTTTTTAAAATATTTTTATACATCGAAAATATCAATAAAAAAAAATTAAATTTACATTGAATCAAATATTGTTCCTGCCATTCTCTGGTCTTCTAATTTCCAAAAATATTCTTTCGATATGCTTTATTGTATATTCCTTAAACTCGATTAGTTTATTAATTGTCATGTCAGTTTAATTAATTTACTGATCGCGAGAACAATTTATTTCCTTCGAAAGTAATTACATTATTTCACTGCGGATATTTTACTTTATTCTCAATTAATTATTTTTCTCCTTTGAAACTTTTTGTTGTATAAAGAAACCTTGTTATTTTTCAGAAATACTTATATGTATAAAACGCTATGAATATTTCTGCTTCGTGAAGAATTACGTAAAAGACTGTACGCGAAAAGCTTCTCGGGTGTTCTTAAAATAGCCTGTCATTGAAGTTTTGCCTATCGGAGAGTGTGCTCGGCACGAGGGGTGTACAACCCTTCGACGAGGTCATTCGCGCGAGAGGGCGAATGAAGAAAGTATATAATTTTTTCGCCGTGGCCTTTAATGCGTTTCGCATTAATTAAACTCCACACGTATTTATATTTATTAAACGAAGATACAGATAAAAAAGATAAAAAAGATACAAACACGAAATTCGACGAAATTCGTAATCAGCATTTTTTTTTTTTTTTTGAAGCTTCATTAAGATAGATAAAATGGTAATCAGCATTTTTTTTTTTTTTTTTTGATGAAATAAAAACGAAATATGTTTATATCAGAAATGTTATAAATAATGGAGGAATGTCTTTTTCACGCATTAATGAAAATTCTGTCATTTTGCAGAGCATACTTGCAAGGATTTCCGATGCACTCAAAATGAATTCTGCATCGAGATGGATCTCCTTTGTGACGGCGTGAATCACTGTGGCGATGGATCTGACGAGGCCACCTCTACCCTCTGTGCCAGTAAGTTCTAATTACTACGGTTTCATTACTGACTGCCGACTCTTTTGAAAAATTTGATTCTTTATTAATTAAAAATTTTAAGTGTGTGAGAAACGATTGCCACTAACTTGCAAGTTACATAATTTTTTTTAGATTTAGTTAGAATTAAAATATTAAAGAAAAATTATACAAAATTATTTAACAATCTTCATATCTTGCTAGAACGATTGATTGTTAATGTATTGTATCGTACACTATTATTTTGGATGCTGGTAATTAGCAATATAGACGGTAATAATGTGCTAGTTAACATGAAATCAATATGTTCGCCATCAAGTCGTATCGTATATCAAGCAACTTTGTGCACATATCTTTTGAGACACGCTATATTTAATGAGCAAAGCGATTTAGATCGCGGAGATATAATCTCGCATGATTTAGTGCGGTTAGACATGCTGTTAGCTTCAAGTATCAAAGAGATAATAAACACAGAGAACGCGCGGAATTTCAAGAAAAAAAAAAAAAAAGAATTCTCTCCACCATATGAAAAGCTGCTATCGCGCAAACAATTTTAATTTGGAATAAAATAATTTAAAAGGTTAAGAGGAGCTCAATTTTTACAAATCGTAAATCACATATTTACAGAAAAATTAATTTTCACGGAATTCATCGAAAAACGAAAATTTCATTTCTTTGAGGAATTAAATAGACTCTGATTTTTCACTTTCCATCCGATAGATAATCATAATTACATATCGCAGTGATTTATCGTCTGCTCCTAATGACAAAGCGTAATGGTTTTCCCGATTTTTATACTTGACTGGGAAACTATTGCAATTTCGCGGCAGAGAAATGCTTGTAAACGCGAACCGAATTTACATAACATTTATGTTAATGGCCAAAACTGTGCACACATCGACATATCCAAAGAAGTTAATTGCCGCGTATTCATTACACATCCATGGGCAGCTCGTAATAGTAGCGGAATAAATTACAAACTCGTCGCATAATACTCGCAGAAATTTAGCTTATTTTACTGATATTTTATTTTATTAATTCGCCGTATTCCTTATTTTGATTTTCAGACGGTTAATAAAACAAACAATATATATATTCAATCAATAGACAAATAATTAAATTTAAAATCATTTTTAGCGCTACATTTTATTTATATATTACATTTCATATTACTTATATATTATTTTTCATATTTCACTTTACATTGTAATTCTGCAACAATGATCGTAACAACTTTCGCAGAATTTATTGTTCAAGAACGGCAATAGCTCACATGTATAGTTCTCGCTATTGTTTTGTCGCAAACATTGCACGCAACCACTATAGTATACGATCGATTTATTAAAAATTTAATGTCCCTCATAAAAGTTTTCTTTATTACTCGCGTTACTTACGAGTATCGTGTCTTGTAACGGTAAAACATGAAGTATATGTCGCTATATCGATTTCTCGATTCGTCGAAAGTGCACGCGTGTTGCGAACATGTATTTTGTATGGTTTCTATGAAACGTTGTAAATAATGTTATTCTTTGTAATGCTTAATATCTTTTTTTTTTGCAGCAGAAAGATAACTTTTTTATCATTTTTTTTTTGCGATTCCCACAGTTTATTGTACATGGAAATATTCTTCTTAAAAGAATATTTTTGGCAAATAAAATTTTATATTAATAAAGAATTTTATTTTAATAAAGATCGAAATTACAGATATTTTATTTCATGAAATTAATTGAAATAAAACGATTGCATTTTAGTGTGCAGTTTTAATAATAATATAATCATACTTATAAATAATATTTTGCATACTTTTATAACTGTACTGTATTGAGTAAAATGGATTTAAGGAATTATTAGCATGTCTTTTTGCCTTATATATGTGTTGTCTTCATTATATCTCTGTTAACCTAAAGCGTATCTTGTTTCAAAGAAAGACTGGACTTTCCCGGAGTGATTAACGATTTTTTCTTGTAATTTTAGACTCCGAGGCATCGACGATCCTAGGCATGCAGACTACTTGGTTCGCCATCGCCCTTGTTTTTCTGATACTCAGCATGGGCGGTCTGGTAATGGCGGCGGTTCTCTGCTTTTGCAAGCAGCGTGTTCCTACCCCGAGGCACCCCCATAACGCGCACAACACTCAGTCTCATCCCCCAGTCAGCTTCCCATGTGAGTCACAAAAAACCCCCCTTACATGTACACGATCGATTCGCGTCGGTGTCGTTGCAACCACCCGTAGTCGGTGCAACCTCTGGCTGCCGTCAGCCAGTTCGTTCTTTGTGGTTTTACTTCGCGTACTGTCAACTCAAAACACCGAGGAAAACTTTTTCGCTCTCACGATGAGAGAGTTTGCGTAATGCCGTTACTCTAAACGATTGCATTTCCACGGTACGCACACGCGAGAAAGAATAAAAATAATTTTTCTAAATTAAATTATCAATGTTGGTAAAACTTGTTAAAGCAAAGTCTACGATAGCAAGTTCTTTTTTTCTTTCATGAAGTACTTTAAAAGATTGTTAAAAAAATGAGTTATAAGTTATACAAATTTTACATAAAAATTACATAATTTTAGTATTTATACAAATAAAAATAACCAAATAAGTAAGGAAAAATAAGGAAAATAGCTGAGTTAATTGAAATACAATTTTCTAAAAATGCTGTAACGCATAAATTTTGGAAAATATGTTATTAATAATATACTTAAAGAATTGATATTATTTTTTTCATCGCGAAAAAGAAACTTTGATAAATATCTTTGATAAAAAAAGTTAGAAGAGAGCTTCAAAATTTAATTTCATTAAAACATCCTGTACATAAGTTTAAAACAATATTTTAACTTTCAATTACATATTCTTCTTTTATATCCGATACATATTTAAAGATAATTTGCTTCCATAAAGCGGACTGTATTAATGGTTATGAAAATTAATTAATTTTATCCAAAATATGGTAATAAACGCATTTAGTTGATTTGAGTTCTGCACGGGTCGAGCCAATGATCAAAGGACGCACGCGCTCGCGATTACGGCATAAAATATTCATTTATTTATGCTTTTATCGTATGTGTACATTATGTTTCATGTATACATCTTTTTGTAGAATAAAGGTCACACAGACGTCGGTACATTGTCGCGAAATTGTCTCCGATCATTTCAATATGAAGCACGTATTTCTGTTTTCATATCACTTTTTACAAACAAACATTTTCAAAAATCACTTTGAATACCAAGTTGAAAATCGATATTGTATTTCACGAAATCTAGAGTTTTAGAGCTTATATTTCTATAAAAATTCCTTGTTTCAGCAAATTATTTATCTTGAGATTTTTGTATGTTTTGTTTTGTAGAGTACAATACTTCTTCAATAAATCTGTATATTTTTGATTTTTAAATATATATATATATATATATCGAATTTAAAGATACATTAATTTCACAATTTTATATTGGCTTTATAAGAAGCACGCTTAATTAATACGTGTTTACCTATCAGCACATGGAGTTATGGATCAATGCCAGGTTACGTACGATTATCAAGGATTTATTCCGGATTTAGAATTATTACATTAGGATTACATTTACAAGAAGGTTACATTACCATATGCGCTGCCATTTCGCATCGCGTGCTGTTACTCGATTATGCTGATATCATTCGAACACCCCGTATATACCGTATGTTTGCTTTTCATTTGATTGCATAGCGGTTTACCTCGCACTTCTGCACGTCATTTCGTACCATGACAACGATTCTAATTAATTAATTAAACCTACAGATTTGACAGATGCATTTGGCGATTCACATCCGTCAATCATCCCACGTATATTTGTGGTTAGCTATTATAATTTATTTATCGGATCCGAGAACATTTGCGGTTATTTCAATTACTTTTCGACTTTATCATTTATGTTGTTTCTATCGCAAACTCTTTGAATAAAATGTCTTTTCTAATAATGCATAAGCCGATTAAAAGTTACTTCAGTCTCTGTACAACTATACTTGCACATAAAACTATTATAAACAAACTAAATGTAAAAGATCGATTGTTGGACATTTAAAGTTATTTGAAAATCTTTAATTTTTTTTTTTGGTCTCTTTATCCTACAATGTTTGAATTTTTTTTTCTGGGAATTATTGTTGAAACTCGTACAAGTATAGAGAAAAATATTTTTTTATATAAAATAAAATGTAATCAGATCTGTTATTCCGTTTTTTTGTAATTCGTATTTATATACGACGTATTTTTACATCAGATTAAACTCGTATTTATCGTCATTTTTATTTTGTCGACATTTCGCCTCAATAACGTCTAAGGCCTTGTTCACACAGGTCATGATCCCTTGCCCTAGGGGTGTCCCATCCTTCATCTCTGCAATCCCGCTCGCTGTCGAATGCATAAATAAAATATCTCTGTAACACCTCGTAACTAGGACAAATGTCCGGCGACGCGAATTCGTGAGGTCATTATGGCGAACTCGCGACCTTTCAATAAAACCGACCTAAATATCTGCGGTTAGTGCTGAATTAATCAGCGACCATCGGTTGAATTGAATCCCGCTCGCCCCCGCTATAATTAAGCAGCGAGATGATCGATAGACCGCGCGATATTCCGCGCGTTGCTCTCTTACAATGGTATCCATTATTTATTTACGCGTAACTGTTACCGCGGGCGATTGTGGCAGCACAGCGAAATTAGAGGGCGGAGATATGTCGGATGGAAAAAAAATGATAGGAGAAAAACCTGAACACAAAACGCGCGCCGTTGTTTTCATTAAACGATCGATCGCCGCGTTTGGTCTGCTCATGCTCGTTTTATAATGTCGTTTGGCTTTTCACGATTTTAATCGGCGAACGGTATCGTGATGTTTGCCACAATTCCGTCGATGTATCGTTGTTGTTTTTTAACCCCGCGGTAATCGATAACAAATAGCGCGTGCCTCGCGGCTTGTTTCTCGTCCAGTTTGTTTATTGCTATTACTAACTGCAGGGAAAAAGAACGAGAGGCAGACAAGAGATAGAAAGAGTTTAAATTAGTTTAATATACGAGTGTCGAAACTTTCTCTGTCTCCCTGCGATCGCTTGCGCGCGACATCGCGCACTGAAAATTCGATTATCCGAAACAAACGGTGGATAATAGTAGCAAAAAATTGCTAAAATTAAAAAAATGCATATTTCTTACGGTTATACTGTTTGAAAAATCAAATAAATAAATCCGGATTATAAAAAGAATTAAAGTATCACAAAATAATATGGTTTTTAGAATGTCTTCGTAAAAAAAATAGTTGTAATTAATATTTCTCGTAATTGATGACAAAAACTTTTGATTGTGAATATCCCCTGAAATCAAATGCAAAAAACAAAAAAAAACGAGTAATTTGCAAAGAGAGAGAGAGAGAGAGAGAGAATATTTTTCTACAATTTTTAGTAAATAACTTTTAAACGAGTAAGTGGATCTAAATTAAGTTTTGCATAAATATTTATTAGAATTTCCTAAATATATGTGAAAATTTTTATTTCGTTGGCAATGTTTTTTCCTTGTCAAATTTGTCAATAAGTGCTACAATACGCGATTTTTCATAAGAATCAATACTAACTTTAAACTTAAATAATTTCCAAACCGCCAAAAAAATTATGCTTAGGTTTTGCACAGATATTCAGAAGAAATAGTAGAACAGTGTACAAAATTTTCATGCTTTTGTTATTTTGACATATGACATATACATCCTTAATTCCGGTGGAAAAACGCGTTTTTGTTTTCGGCTGATTAATCGAACAGCGTCTGTGTTCGAACGAGTGCAGCCAAGCTTTGCGTATGCAGATGCATTAAGTAATAAGTTTTTGATGTATTATCGAGAGAGACACGATTTATACCGCCTACGGCCCGTGTTAATGCGAATGATAATTTGCGAAGATGACATGAGTTTAGGTTGTATAATGCAAAGACTAAAGACACGCCAAAAGAAGTGTGCCATATTTTTACGATTTATAGTATCAAGATGTTTCATTTCCTATTAAATTTAATCTTCACGAATTGCAAGCTTTATGAAAGAAATATTTTGGAATTCTATCAATTTAGAATTTTTTGTTGTTAGTTAAATCATCTCAATCGAAATTCTTTCCATCATATCTCGTAAAATACGATATAATTTAAGTTAAGTAAATTGAGTTTTAAAAATAATATATATTTGCTTTCTTTAGATAGATAATAAATAAAACGTCTATTAATACGGTTTTAATTATAATGTAAAATGTATTTGTATTTATTATTTATTAGACAAGAACTGTTTTTTTTTTTTTATAAAGATCCATTATTGTTCTACACATTACGAATATACATCAATACTGTACTTGATATAATCAAATGAATGCCAATCTGAAATACGATGTCAAGGAAACTATTTAAGATGTGATTGGAAGCAATCGGCTAAAATTAGTCGAGTTTATATCCAAAGAGGTCGAACGAATCTAAATCGTCAGTTTCTTTTATAAATACTATCTCTTGCTTTAATTTTGAATAGCTCAACAAATATTGCGTTGTCAATAACATCGTCTAAAATATAAAAATTAAAGAACTTTTTTAGCAATTTTTCAATTTTCACATGAATATCTTCCAAGTTTCTATAAATTAATAACTATTTTCTCGAGACTCGGATATTTTTTTGGAAACTTAACAAAAATAAAGCTTTTAGAATTCTCCAGTCAAAGAAATATATAATTTTAATCGATCCTGAGAAAATTATTATCAATTTTCGTATAATGAAAACGATGTTGACGTTCCATATCTTCAGATTTCTATTTTTTACATTTAATCAGATATATCAGAATTTTTTGATCATATCAAATTCTAAAACTCTTTGAAAAAGAATCAAAATCTTATCAGTTATATCAAAATATTGAAAAGGTGCTGACTTCATAGAAGATCCGAGATTACAAGTGAGATTGTGAAAGTAAAAAGAAAACTACTGTTACGTTACCGTCTCGATTTAATGGAGCGCGTCGACTTGATAACGGCCATTACTCGCATCACGTTGCAAGATTTATTAACGACACGAGTAAGAGGGACTCTTCGCAATAGTGTATTTCCAATAAGGTAAACGCTAACACCGCGATAAGTGTAACATAAACATTACCCTTGCAATTCGTAGCTGTGTATCTCAACATTTACCGTAGTGTGTATGAATTTCCTAATTCATGCGCTATCTCTCTCTTTCAGCTACGTCTGAATTATTCGCGAGATAGAAACTAAGACGCTGTGTCTTTTAATCTATCACCAAGCTCTTTTTCTCTCTGTGCTACATTTTTCAATTTCTTTGAGATATAACGTCGCTCTGGCTTTTCTCTTATATCTCAGCTTATATATATTAAGCTTCTTATTTGAGAAAGTTATAAATACGTAAAATAGCGAGATGTTTAATTGCTTTTTTTAATGTACTTATTTAATTTTTGCGATACTTTAATTGTACTATACTAAAGAAGTGAGATATATCTCTTTTATCTCTTCTTGTTTATTTATTTTATTGTACGCTTTGATATAATATTGTAGCGAGTATAGTGACATTATTACGTGATCGAATATTAAATCCATGCGTACGATGAAAGATGTTCTTTTTACGTAACAATGACGTTTTTGACGAACGTGCTCTCGTTCCTCTATTCGAAAACGCGTTTACGTGGTCGCGTCGGTTTGTACGGTTTGCACGCGTTTTGCACCACCAAACTTGTTGTCAATGCGGTGAGCAGTCTCACCTGTCGCTCTTTTGTCGAGTTTCATCCGAGCGATATTCATTCGAGCCAGTACCAAAAGTATTCGGAAATAAAAATCGAGCGATTCTACAAACTTCAACAGAGTGGGAAATAAATATAAATATAAATTCAATTAAAAATCCAAGTTTGTATAACGCGATCCGATTAAAACTCCGCGTATCCCCGCTAACGCGTCCCATATATCTCCAAGAGCTGAGGTATTCAGAATGTATAACGCGATTCTACAGTGGAGTCGGTCCAGACGCAACGCTGGATTGCAGATATATCCGAGTCCGACACGTCCGATTTTGGTGTAATAGCAATAAATTGAAGCAATGCAGCGAGCTTTGTATCATGGGTCGAAGCAAATGTCAAACTGCACTGCAGTAAAACGGACCGGGTTTCGTCAAATATTTATCGTAAAACTTTTACGTATACGCGTTTCCCGTGCGTGCAGAAAAAAAAAAAAGATATAAGCGAGATATATTAAACGATTTAAATAATTTCATTTATTTTTGCCTATTTGCGGTGGCAAAAATTTTCTGCGAAAAACACTACGCTGAGAATTTTTCTCGCTATAATATAAAACTCATTATATAATCAGAATAATTTTGACAAAATTAAATAAAAAATTATACAACATTTTTTTTAAGTATTTGTACCAAGAAAACTGGGGCAGAATATCAAGGGTAAAGTGATAAAATTAATTTCGAAGGAGAAATATCATATATCGTATTTTGGAAATTGGAAAAAATATCCTAGTAACAGCGGAAGAGAAGTTTATATAAAGTTTACTGACATAATATGTGGCTTTTACAAAATAAATGTCGATAGTTCGTACTTTAACTAAAAGTTTTGCATATGCACTCTTATTACGATATCCTGGGAATATAGAGGAGAATTCTGAATAAACGGAGGCAAAAGGTACATCATGCTTTGGCCTCGGCCCAAAAAAGAACGACTTGGTCGATACGAACGGTCGGGAAAATAGAAAAATGCGCTCTCCTCGCTCACCGTGTTTTCGCTTATGTGTACGTTTTAATAATAAATAGTTTCAGCGGAGTTCCCGCAACTGAATATACACATGAAACAAGGAACGGAGAAACGAGGACGGAACTAGGCAATATTCCGCTGCAATTTGTAAATAGAATTTCAGATTTGAAAATAAAAACGCAAAGAGAAAGATAAACAATCGAAGCATTGTACTGAGAATTATCAACTTTTAATTGAAGATTGATCGCGACCGCCCTGAAATAATACAATGACATTAGCATTCGCTCTCTCGCTTAGAGTTGAAATTAATTCCTTCAGTAATGAAGCGCGGTGCTCGCGGCAATTAATGCTATAACTATATCTATTTCGAGGCGTGCGCACTTTAGAATGAGCCAAATTCGATCATTGATAAATATATAAACTAATTCAAGTATTTTCGTTTATGCCATCGATTTCATTCGTTAGTCCATGTAACACGGATTACAGTTTTGAAATGGAGATTATGATATGATTGATTGATAGGCAAGCACCACAAATTGAAGCAAGCCTGCGCTCGGTATCGATTTTCTTTAAAATGTAATGTGATTAACAGGAAATATATATGGTAATCGTAATTAAGCACGTGCATGATGAAAATTAGATTGGTACGGAAAAATAAATATTTTTAGCAATGTTGAAATTATTGAATTTTTATTGCATTGAATCCATTGAATTACTCATTATTATTCTGTATTTTATAAATATTTTTATATCTTTTGATGTGTATATATGGAGAGAGAGAGAGAGAGAGAGAGAGAGAGAGAGAGAGAGAGAGAAAGAAACAATC
>NW_021849056.1:200069-215378 GCF_003651465.1 Formica exsecta | reverse complement strand
AGCACACTTGATTATCTATATAAATAATACGATTAATATATGGAGAGAGAGAGAGAGAGAGAGAGAGAGAGAGAGAGAGAGAGAGAAAGAAACAATCAGTCTGTTTGTAAAGAAATCTTAATTATTAATTATTTTATATGTAACATATAATAATATATATAAAAGAAATATACTGAATTATTTAAATATAAAACTATTTATGCAAATATTATAAGATTTATTATATTGCGTTTCATTTTTTATAATAATATTGGGCGAAGAAATGATTAAAATATATAAAGATAATTAAAAATAATCAAAATTAAAATTCTGATATAACTAAAATTCTGCTATAAACAGATATATGCGTAAATTGTTGCAAAATTAATTATATTATTAATTTTTTTCAATTATGCGTTATAAGTTTGAATATAGTATGCCTCCTATTCGATGGATTCGTATTTTCGAGACATATTGAAATGCATACTGTTGTCTGTATATAGATGCATATTTTCCAGTACGAAACAAGACTGCCGATCTACATTTGGAGAATTTTTACGAGTGGTCGGATTATGTAGGAGGAACACGAATGAGAGAGCATTCGTCCTTCTTTTTTCCTTCTCTCTTAGTCTCGTACAGCTTATGCAAATAAGTTCATTTCGGGGCTTGGCTCGAAAGAAACTGTCGACGAAAAGTAGGACTTTATGTTTAAAGGGGATATCTAAATCATTCATGAAAATTATAATATATGATAAGCCTACGAAAAATAAGATTAGTCGCTCTTATTATTTAGACGTTCTAATTCCAATTTTTAAAAAATTATACATATATATATATATATATGTATTTAGAAGAAAATATTATTAAAATTAATAATATTAATAAAAATATTAATAACTTTAAACTATTATTTTTATATATTTTTTCTTTTTATTGAATTACTATAAACATTAAATCTAAAATCCATAATCTTAAAATTAATATATAAAATGAATAAAAATCATACCTAAATAATATTCTTACATTAATCTAAATTATATCTTTAAATATAAATTTAAATAAAAGAGATAAAACCGTTTACAGATACGGTTGTTTTTTTGGATCTGCTCTTTTCTTCTCTTAATTTCTGTATTGTTTAAAACTTAATAATGTATCCTTTAATTGGCGCAGCTTAATATTTGCTACCTCGACAAATATTAGCGTTATGCTTGGGAATAGATGCAACCGTTGAAACGCGGAGCGGTTTACTTAGCTAACGATCGATAATACTGATAATTACGTGGTTACGCATATAATTGGGACAGCTCGCGGTCGACCGTGACAACGAATGTAAAAATGTTTTTGACCACAATTAGTATTCACGTATGCGCCGCTCGCGAAAGTTTATTGATATGTTTATAGGCTGCATGCCAACTCGAACAAAATTTCACCTTCTCGCACGCATCGTCGGAACGGAAGTAACAAACAAATACTTTCACGAGCTCCTCTTCTCTGAAACGCGAGCGAATCCAACGTTTCGTATACCAAAACAATCGGTAATATTAAACTTTATTCGAGGTAAGGCATAAATGGCATTTATTTCGAGCTTTGCGATATTTGGTAGTACAATCGTGGCAATTATTGCGAACGAGTCCCGAGCTGTAACAGGAAGTTAGCGCATTATTCAAAGCAGCCTTCGATGCCATTGGAGTTAGTCACGCGATGCATAGCACGTGTTATCGGAGCGCGTCCGCAACGTAAATCAACGATATCAACTTCTAATTGCTAGATTCTCGCAATAAAAACTCCCAACTTTCTTTCATTGTTAAAATATTATCATGACGATAGAATGTGTTTCTTTTAGATTCATTTTTCATACTTGAAAATAAAAGAACAGAGGTGCTGATATATTTATTACTTCCAGTAATCTTTTTCCAAAAATCTTACACAGGGAGATATCGATTTATACACAAATTAAAGTATACAAATTTAATAAAAACGATAAAGTTTAGATATAAAAAATTAAAAATATAATTTTAGCCAGTCATCTTTTTCCAAAAATCTCAAAGAGATATCGATTTATATAAATTAAAGTATAAAAATTTAATAAAAACAATAAAGTTTAGATATAAAAAATTAAAGATATAATTTTAGCCAGTCATCTTTTTTCAGAAATCTCAGAGAGATATCGATTTATATAAATTAAAGTATAATAATTTAATAAAAATGATACAATTTTGATATAAAAAATTGAAGATATAATTTTAGCTACTCAATTCAATTTTCAATTTTATTAATAGATAAGAGTTTGAAAAGAGGTTCACTTATATATTATAATAAAAAGTTTCCTTCTCACGAATTTGATTGTATGTCAATATATCGTAAAATTCCGACAAGCGATGGTTAAGGAAACACTCGTATCTCGGAAATATCCAATTTGTCGTACAAAACACGAGTGCTATTACAGTTCACGTGCCGTTGCATCGTCTCCTATATTCGTCCACGAAATTAATCCTAACACGTCAATCGTGCATCCAAGCCTTTATCAATCGCTATCACCATTGCCATAGTCACTCCTCGAGTTGGTCTCTCGTCGCCTAGCTTCGCTGAGCACATTGTAACAATTGATTAGATTACTAATGCTTTATCTATCTCTCATATCGAGCACGATATCAACGACACCTTTAACGGATTAAAGTGTTTGTATTCCGCGAAATATGCCACGATTAGTGGATGCTCGGATACGTGCAAGTGAAAAAACACTACTCTTGCAGTGCGCTCTACTTCGTCATCGGTTCGACCTAACATGGAATTGCGTCGTTTTTTGCGCAGTGATGAGTGGTGAAAAGAATGTCGTGATTGTCCGAGAAAATGAAACGCAATTTTCTGGACTGATAACTCAAGTGCTCATTTTATATTAAATATCAAGTTTTATATATAAATTATCTTCTCAATTATCCTTAGATATTTCTATTCTTATCATTGCAAAAAATTGACATATCCTAAAAGAAACTGTTTCATATCAAATTATCATTTATTATCGCTATATTTGATTACAAAAATTTGGAAGACTTTTAATCGGCAATATGCTTCTTTTATAAAGTTAAAATCCCTCTCTTTTCCTCGACGTGCTGATTCTTTCAGAAGACCGTCAATTTTTCAATCATGTCGCTAAAAAGCACGATGTTCACTTTCCACGACTCACTTCCGCGTCCATCGCAACACATCAAATATTCTTGATAAAAAAAAAAGAAAAACAAAAACCTCGCCGCGTGTGTCGGTGCTCTTTAGGGATTCCAAGCTCGTCGAGGTTCGTCGAGTACGTGACGTCGCTCAATCGTTGCGGAGTTTCGCTTGCAACGATGAACCAATCGTTGCAGCGGCCAGTTCCCACCAGACAGTCGCCTGGAATCATTCACAGACGCTTCTTCGCGCGCTACCGTGGTCAAGGTGGAGCTCCTGACGGGTACGAGATGACGGTCGTCAACCGGAGCGGTTATCCGCCAATTTGGACGATTCTTATAATTCTCCTCGTGGTTTGCGAGTCTGCCATGTCCGCGAGCACGCAGACCTTCGTCGTGAGCAACACGTTGGACGACCAGCTCGGTAAAGACTACTTCGTGGGACCGTGTCTGGTAAACACCAATCAAACCTGTCCTGACGAGGAAGTGACGTTCTACCTTTACACAAGATTCAATCCGGAAGAGGGACAACAACTTCTAGTGAACGCTACGAGCTCGAATCTTGCCGATACCAATTTCGTGGCAGCAGCGCCCACGAAGATTATCGTTCACGGATACAATTCGGACATGCAACTGGGATATCTGGTGGATATCAGAAACGAGTACTTAAAGAGAGGCAAATATAATCTCATAGCGGTCGACTGGCATCGTCTGGCGACGGCGCCGTGTTATCCCATGGCCGTTCACAACGTGCCTCACGTGGGCGATTGTCTGGCGCAGCTGGTCGATCGTCTCAGAGACTACGGTGCCGCGGATATCCATATAATCGGTTTCAGCCTTGGCGCACACGTGCCAGCATTCGCGGCCAATGTGCTGCGTCCGTATCGGTTGCCAAGGATCACCGGCCTCGATCCGGCAATGCCGCTCTTCATCACCGTTAATAAGGATGAGAAACTCGACTCGAGCGACGCCGAATTTGTCGACGTGCTGCACACGAACGCCTTTATTCAGGGCAAGATCGAACCGAGCGGCCACATCGACTTTTACATGAACGGTGGAGTCAACCAGCCTGGATGCTGGGAGCATGGGAATCCATTCGGATGTAACCATCACAGAGCGGCCGAGTATTTCGCCGAGTCGATCAACTCGAAGATCGGTTTCTGGGGCTGGCCCTGTTACGGATTCGTGTCTTATCTGCTGGGTCTCTGCCCGCCAAAACATCCTGCGGTGCTGATGGGCGAGGATGTCAACAAGAGATATCGGGGTTTTCATCTGGTGAAGACGAAGGCGCAGAGCCCGTTCGCGGAGGGGATATTCACGGTAGAGGATCTTTACCAGCAGGATCTTTATCAGTGATTGCATGCGAGCAATGTCGACGGTTCTTCCTCGTGGAAAATGTTACGACGAGACCGCGAGAGATCCCGTATGCATTGATGAAACGCGAGGAAAGGGGCGTGAAAATGTAAGACTCTTCATATTAAGACGACGTCGCGTGTCGGGAAGATTGAGATATCTCGGTGATGTCAAGTACTTTGTCGAGAGAATATTGTAAGTGATCCAACATAATTTTGAAGCGAGCTCTGAATAAATTATCTTCTCATCTTCTCAATTATCCTTAGATATTTCTATTCTTATCATTGCAAAAAATTGACATATCCTAAAATAAACTGTTTCATATCAAATTATCACTTACGTACGAAATAAAAAATCATAAACGTGCGTAAAATTTGCATGAACAAACAATACTTATCGGATTG
Source organism: Formica exsecta (assembly GCF_003651465.1). Classification (NCBI taxonomy): domain Eukaryota; kingdom Metazoa; phylum Arthropoda; class Insecta; order Hymenoptera; family Formicidae; genus Formica; species Formica exsecta. The sequence goes on along the minus strand of NW_021849056.1, from coordinate 210,481 downwards.
ATAAAATCCATATTTTTATCGCTATATTTGATTATAAAAATTTGGAAGACTTTTAATCGGCAATATGCTTCTTTTATAAAGTTAAAATCCCTCTCTTTTCCTCGACGTGCTGATTCTTTCAGAAGACCGTCAATTTTTCAATCATGTCGCTAAAAAGCACGATGTTCACTTTCCACGACTCACTTCCGCGTCCATCGCAACACATCAAATATTCTTGATAAAAAAAAAAGAAAAACAAAAACCTCGCCGCGTGTGTCGGTGCTCTTTAGGGATTCCAAGCTCGTCGAGGTTCGTCGAGTACGTGACGTCGCTCAATCGTTGCGGAGTTTCGCTTGCAACGATGAACCAATCGTTGCAGCGGCCAGTTCCCACCAGACAGTCGCCTGGAATCATTCACAGACGCTTCTTCGCGCGCTACCGTGGTCAAGGTGGAGCTCCTGACGGGTACGAGATGACGGTCGTCAACCGGAGCGGTTATCCGCCAATTTGGACGATTCTTATAATTCTCCTCGTGGTTTGCGAGTCTGCCATGTCCGCGAGCACGCAGACCTTCGTCGTGAGCAACACGTTGGACGACCAGCTCGGTAAAGACTACTTCGTGGGACCGTGTCTGGTAAACACCAATCAAACCTGTCCTGACGAGGAAGTGACGTTCTACCTTTACACAAGATTCAATCCGGAAGAGGGACAACAACTTCTAGTGAACGCTACGAGCTCGAATCTTGCCGATACCAATTTCGTGGCAGCAGCGCCCACGAAGATTATCGTTCACGGATACAATTCGGACATGCAACTGGGATATCTGGTGGATATCAGAAACGAGTACTTAAAGAGAGGCAAATATAATCTCATAGCGGTCGACTGGCATCGTCTGGCGACGGCGCCGTGTTATCCCATGGCCGTTCACAACGTGCCTCACGTGGGCGATTGTCTGGCGCAGCTGGTCGATCGTCTCAGAGACTACGGTGCCGCGGATATCCATATAATCGGTTTCAGCCTTGGCGCACACGTGCCAGCATTCGCGGCCAATGTGCTGCGTCCGTATCGGTTGCCAAGGATCACCGGCCTCGATCCGGCAATGCCGCTCTTCATCACCGTTAATAAGGATGAGAAACTCGACTCGAGCGACGCCGAATTTGTCGACGTGCTGCACACGAACGCCTTTATTCAGGGCAAGATCGAACCGAGCGGCCACATCGACTTTTACATGAACGGTGGAGTCAACCAGCCTGGATGCTGGGAGCATGGAAATCCATTCGGATGTAACCATCACAGAGCGGCCGAGTATTTCGCCGAGTCGATCAACTCGAAGATCGGTTTCTGGGGCTGGCCCTGTTACGGATTCGTGTCTTATCTGCTGGGTCTCTGCCCGCCAAAACATCCTGCGGTGCTGATGGGCGAGGATGTCAACAAGAGATATCGGGGTTTTCATCTGGTGAAGACGAAGGCGCAGAGCCCGTTCGCGGAGGGGATATTCACGGTAGAGGATCTTTACCAGCAGGATCTTTATCAGTGATTGCATGCGAGCAATGTCGACGGTTCTTCCTCGTGGAAAATGTTACGACGAGACCGCGAGAGATCCCGTATGCATTGATGAAACGCGAGGAAAGGGGCGTGAAAATGTAAGACTCTTCATATTAAGACGACGTCGCGTGTCGGGAAGATTGAGATATCTCGGTGATGTCAAGTACTTTGTCGAGAGAATATTGTAAGTGATCCAACATAATTTTGAAGCGAGCTCTGAATATATAGAATACGTATATGTTCAAAATTCATTTTGAGAAAGATATTTAAATTATTACATAGTTACATATATGTCCAAAATTTTAAGTGGTTAGGTAATTTCTCTCAGTTAATTCACTTTTAAAAATAGCGAGTGATGATGATTTATTACAAGTAGACTTTAATATTTGGTTCAATGATTTTTTTATGACTTATCCAAGAGGAATGTGACAGAATGCTAAAGACGGTTACGGACTTTGTTGCGAGTTTTATTATTGTAGTCTCTTTAGATTAAATGAATGAAATCGACGAGTATTGAGCAAAAAAGTCTCAGGAGACCTTTCTTTGTCGATTTAGGAATATGTTACACAGTCTCGCGAATCTGATGCTGCGCGAGAAGGTCTAGTATGTCAAGGTCAGACAACTGCCGAGACCTGCTAATCGATATCTCACCAAACCGGAGAAATGGGGCGGACACGACTGCGACATATTCGCAAACCAAACAATTTCTTGTCGATCTCACGTCCTACGATGTTCAAATAAAAAGTACTTATAACCGCATCTATCCGTCTATCTGTCAATCTATCTATCTATCCATTTATCCGCCTATATAAACTGTTTCTCTCTTTTGACATATAATATTTTCACGGTATTGTCGAGCTTCAATATTGCCAAATTTGCAGGTTTCCCTAATAAAATCTTGCCCCTTTTTATATACATTATTTCATAATTATTTCTCAATAATTGGTAGATGCATGTCTTTTACATCATAAGATATATATGTATTTGATATATCTAATATTATTACCACATTACATAATACATGGATCTTGAAATTAAATGTGGATATACGGATAGTAACGCGATATATTGCGCAGAATTTTTTGTGCGAATCTTTTGTAATCTTATCTCTTTATTTGTACGTTCCTCGTCGAGAATGTATCAGAGTATTCGACATAAAGGAAATAGTGCTATACGGGAAGACCGGAAGCCTTATGGACTGATTCTGTTAGTTAGTTTCTCGAGAATCGATCTCAGGAGAATGAGACTTATTATCTGTGTATACTATGAAAGAGACAATTCCTGAGAGAGTTAAATATATCACACAAATAGTTTCTCGATTATTTTTACCTTAGTTTCATTTTTACAGAGGTATATTTGTTATATTTTTGTTAAATTTTTCGATATAAATATACAAGTCAATATTTAATTATTTTTGGCCAGTTAATGCATTATTTATAAGATATTTATTTGATATTTATAATCACATGATGATGCCATAATTAATATTTAATATTATTTTTATTTTGGCGAAAATAACTTTTAGAAGATAAAGAAAATTTTATTAATTATAATCTCACTAGTTTAGACTATTGAATTATTTGAAGATGTTATTCGAATAACTTTACTTTTAAATATTTTATTACATTTGATATATATTTTGTGAATATCAAAATTGACACGAGATATTAAATGAGTGAAAATTTGTTTAAACAACTTCTTATTTTGGCGTTTTATATTTTGCTAAAATTCTATAAACAGATATCCTTTGTAAGTACAAACCTTTAAGTTAACGAATCTCAATATGTATGCCCGTTATAAGAATGTATGCTTTTAATAGCAAGCATATAAATCTAAGCATTACACATACATGTATATACACATCCAATTATATACATATATCCAATAAAAAATAAATAAAATCTCATCAAATTTGAATTAGCGTGGTTTCTCAATCAACGCTTATTATTTGCTTTGATCATTGGCCTATTTAATTTTAAATCTTATTTAAAAAATCTCATTAAATTTTTGTATATGCATTCGTAAATACTTCTGTTTATTACGATATAATAATTATTCGAATTGTATACTTTATGATTATAATTTTAAATAGGATTAAATATCATTATAACTTTATCGCGTATACAATTATTCTTTTGGAAATAAACTGTATTTTTAAATTCTCGGCGAATTTAATTTGCCGCATTTCTACGGCTTTAATCATAACAGTTTGGACGATCCTGGAGTGCTTTTAATTTCCCGGGGAAACTGCTCGATATAAATTACGAAACGATATCACTGTGATCTTCTCCTCTCTCTTTCTCTTTTTCTGTCTGTGTATCCATGCGGCCATTGGTTAACCTCGTTTCCGGAGAATCCCTCGTATAATGTGATCCAATCAACTTAATCCGCAGTATCAAAGCATTCGAAATCCAAGCCGGCCTGATTCGAATGTTAATGAATGCGAGGAACATGTCCCAGGGGGAGGAGAAGGGAAATTCGCGCGATTGTATCCAAACAATTCGTTAGTAACTAACGAGACCCTCGTTACCAACTACGTGACGGCAAGAATGATTGAAGTAAAAAGCACGAGACGACAAGTAATTTCTCTCTCTCTCTCTTTCTCCTTTCTCTCTCTCTCTCTCTCTCTTTCGAGAGAGAGAGAGAGAGAGAGAGAAAGCTCAATCGTCATAGCTTAAAACTGAACGACAAATCCCGCATCCCAGCAACAGGTTGCGCCCGACACTAATTTGCGATTAAGCCGCGAGATCGTCGCCCCAATTAAGGCTCTTAAATTGACTTTGGATGAGTTTCTTCCGAATGCGAGATCGGCATGACCAGGTGACAAATCGGCACGCAATTTTGAGAATACGAGATTGTACAATCTTATGTTTTTCATAAAACAATTAATAAAAAATTTTTACATAAAAAAAAACATTTTTTTTGTGGCACAGACACAAGGACTACGCATTTAAATGCCTTCTCTGAAATGTTAGGGCAGCGTTTCCATCGACGAATCGAATTTTATTTTCATCGAACACATAAGGCGAGCGTCCTAAAAAGATTGAGATTGAATGAAATTGTCTGTCTCTTTTCCCACCCATGAACGGAAAAGCCAGCTGATTGTCATGGACGAGTTTCTTCCGAATGCAAGATTGGCGTGACCAAGTGACAAATCGGCACGCTATTTTGAGGATACAATCTTATATTTTTCCCAAAACAATTAGTAAACGATTTTTACATACAAAAAAACATTTTTTTTGTGGCACAGACACAAGGACTACGCATTTAAATGCCTTCTCTGAAATGTTAGGGCAGCGTTTCCATCGACGAATCGAATTTTATCCTTATCGAAAAATTGAGATTGAAATTGTCTGTCTCTTTTTCCATCCACGAACGGAAGAACCAGCTGATTATCATACTTTGCGAGCAAGCAACAGCGGTTGTATTAAAAGTTGCTTGAATAGTTGGGCGAACCGTTTCCTCGAGTACACAATTTAAACTTAGGCAGAGAAATGCGCATCCTTAACGGCCGCAATCCCGCATTCTCACCATCGCATCGGATCGTCGAAGAAAGGGTTGATGGAAAGGAGGACGCTGCTGCTTCGCGCTGGTCTCCTTGAGATGCGCAAGAATGCCAATCTCGGCGATAAAACGCGAAAAATCTTCGGGGAAAAATGTAGGGAAGAAGCGGGAAGAAATGGAGGTGGGAGAGGAAAAGGAAGGAAAACTTGTCGAAAATGCGCCGAATGTACGTGCAATACTTGCAGAGGCTGAATCACAATGAGCGGATGCTATTTTGTTATCTCGGCGCAGCGTAAAATGGAGATTAGATGAGAGAAACTTATTTCCACGGCTGGAAAGCTTTACAGCAATATTTTTCATTTGTAGAAAATATAAAAGAAAATAATTTTTAAAAAATCTTCAAACCCGACAGTACACATGTATGTATAAAAGAATGAGATAACAATAATATCATCTTAAACAATTTTTGAGAAAGATTTTATTTTTAAAAATAGCTTTACTGGAAACAATTTGTTTTCTTTTTTTCCGATCCACGTTTTAAGCGGAGGTATATTACGCGATACTGTGTCCAGCGATACACTCAACGTTGAGCGGTTGAGCGCAGAAAAAAACAAAAAAAAAAAAAAAAAAAAAAAATATAGGAGAAAAATCCTATGTAGTCCACTTTCCATGATTTACTCTGGTATCCCGCACACACACACACGCGCACACACGTACAGACAAATATGTTTCTCTTGGTCCGGGCGAATATATACGCGCGCTCTCGCAGGCGCAGTATCCGAGATAATTTGAATTCGCCGAGTGGAATATAATTTAATAAAACTTTACCGCGGAATTCGCATTAGCCACGCATTACCTTAGCTCTCCGCCTCGGTTGTTTACTTTACCCCGGGGTTATTTTCGTGAGCGGGCAAATTTCTTTCGTAAGATTTGCGAGAGTCACGATGTTATGTCTGACAGCATTTCAAGAGCTTGAGAATAATTTTCTCCCGGCCTTATCGAGTATATCTGCGTAAATAACTGCTGATTATAGCGTAAAATATATATCTCTAAAACTAAGAGATAAACGCGTGCAAATTCAAATAAATTTTCACATCGCAAAAGATATAAATTGTCCCTATATTTTATGTTCAAACATCGTCAAATGTTTTCCATATTTCTTTATATAGAGACAATCAAGTAACAATTATTGATAAAATTGTTTGAAATATTTGTCAATCAAATTGTCATTACAAAATTTATTGATGCTATTCAAACGCATGAAGCTTTCGTCTCTTCGTATATATAAAATTCGGTTCTCTATTAATTCTAGTACAATGAAATTGGATATACATCGATGGCATACTACATAGGGGCGATTTAATATAACAACCATATAGAGTTTCAAAATTGTTGAAAATCAACAATTTATATCCATTATCATCGAGGGCAATTCAATAACAATTTTTACAAACTGCGCATATATCGTCGCACTAAATAAATTTATGATTTAATGTATTAAGACGATAATGCGTGAATTAGCTAAGGCATAAGTAAATGTTGTGCAAAATAATCACCTTTGGGTGATCAATTATCGTTATTGCGGATATCGTTCGTGTATATGCGTGAATAATAATTATGCGACGTAATAATCATGTTGCAGTATAAGCTCATTATCGGCGAAAATCATTATCTGATACCTATCACATATTCCGTTTCTTCATCAGTAATTGTTATTCGATTACTGATAATATAAGCCCGATCTAAAAATGAATTTTCCTTCTCTTTCTTCTTTTTTGTTAATTCGCAATCGCGAACAAAAATAAATACAATCAATATTTTCAATTTTCTAATTTTGTAATGTTTAAAATTATATCAATATTGTTTGTGAACATCTTTTTATCCATTTATAAAATTAACAGCTAAAAATTTTCCATATTTTAATTTGAAATATTTTGAATTATATATTATCAGAAAAAAAAAAAAAAAATTTCATCATTTATTCACTACAGCTCGAAATAACTCGCTATTACATCGATTCGATTAAATCTTGAGACGTGATATTTCCGCTCATATATTTATAAAATGTGTGAAAAGAATTTATGTCACAGTTTCAGAGTTAAAATAACTACCCTTTTCTCTTTTTGTTTTGAGCCATGCTGCGAAAATTATTTTTATCAAAGTGACGTCTGTGCGACGAAATCTGAGAATTATGGCTATTACGTGACCCCAATTGCCGAGAAATCAATACGCCCGGTTATTCCGGAATAAACGTAACATTCTCTTGCCATTTTCGCGATGATCCGTTGTACGAGTATACCGTTATTACCGGGCGTCGTCGGTTTTGTTGGCGATTTCGCTAAAAGCCCTTTATAGCGCATATGGAGATTGCAAGGAGATCAGATCCCGGAAAACGTGATCATCCACCGACTACAGCCTCATGCATATTCCAAACTGCACTCGTCCGTCAGCTTGGAGAGCTCACTTTTGGCACTGTTGTATTCCAACTGCCACGTAACTTGCATCACGTGATTGCGCTCTGTGTATGCAGTCTCGGATGGCTGCTTAAGAGAACAGAACGCCATTCGGAAATCTAAAGTCGCCCTTTGCAAATGTTCAGTTTTGATGTTAGTGCAACTGTACACAAAGAATTTAATGTAAATCTTATGAAATTGGAAAACTGATAGCATTTTTTCTCAACATATTGCATTGACAGGAAAGAAATGTGTTCAATTAATTTTAATCTTATTAAACGTAGTAAGCTTCTCCCCTCTCCTAAGCTTCAAAATTTAGATTTGGTTCTATTTTAAATTATTGAATTGAAGTCTGGATTCGCATAAGTCTATACGTGACTTTGTTACGTAATGGGTCGTGTAAATTAAAAATAAAAATTAATACGAACGATAATACGCTTGATCAAATAAACTTTATCATTAATTGTCATAATACAACTTATCATAGCACGATTACTTCAGATTAATTATCAGATCGTACGTAAGTATATTTGTTTAAAAATTCCATATCGCGAGATAATGTTTAAACAACAAGAACACAAATTCGTCGACCGTAAAAAAATCCCTTCCTTCCAATTCCACGAAGCCATTTTCTCGGCTCCTCTACAGTTTCGTCGATCATAAATTTTTGACAAAATGACATTCTTTAGAGCTACGCCGGCCGTTTTTTTCGATACCTTGAAAAATGTCATCCGTTAACAGCGAATTTACGAAAAACGCCGACGTCGTCGAAGAGGCCAAAAAATGGCTCGCTCCCTTTATGGGTGAGATGGGAATTTCGTCGCGGAATGCACACTCTCTTCCCTGTGAGTGACATTTTGAATTAGGAGATATCGCGCGAAAATGCATAGAATGTCAGATAATAATTTTCACCGTAAATCTGCGCTTTTTATGTAAAATAATCAGGGATATTGCCACTGATATAAGAATATGGCTTGCGGCACAAACTCGTTCCTTTTATTTATGATATATTAACGTTATATAAAGGCAAAGTTACGAGAATCACAAAAATTCATCGCTTTAAACGCGGTACAGTACGCGGTAATAAATCCCCCTCTTTATATCGCGCCGTATTGATCGTCATTACAGGCGTTTAAAATTCAAGCTATGCAGCAAAAACGTATAATAGAGTAATATATCATAAGCTGCGCAACGTTTTCACAAAAATATGAGAAACGCATGCTATGCTGTATCCTCTGGCACATAATGTAACATAACACTATTACCGTCGCCTGTCACACGAGCCAAACTGCACCATCGAATTTGTAATACGATAGAGAGCAATTAATCGTTTGATTATGCAAAATCAGATTGTTTTGGATGGAAAACGGATTGTTTTCCAACTAGGCGAAGAATTATTAATTTAAATCGCTCCTATTAGCGAAAGTATATTGCTTTTGCATCTGTAAAATGATGAATTACTATGCGATTATCTCATAGTGAGTAATAGTATTCGACAATTTACTTTGAATCAACAATGGCCATCGTTTGCACATGATACGTACAAAAGTATCAAATGCTATTGTAAATTGCACAAAATTTATCATTTGTTATTTGCGAAAAGGTTATTATACAAGGTGTCCCACTTTAACTTTCACACCGTAATATCTCGAAAACCATGTGTTTTCAAAAAGAATGTTTCAGACAAAAGTTATTTGACTCGAAGGGGGACATAAGAAGATGCCATTGGTTTGACCTTGGATAGTCATTTGAAGATCACGTGAAGATCACCTTTAATTTCTTAAATGGAAACCTCTATTTTCCATTACATATTCTTGTAGCTTAGCTTTAGAGCTTTTCAAAACACTATAATAAAGTATTTTTTCATTAAGTATTTTTCAAGTTAATTATTAATTTAAATCGCTCCTATTAGCGAAAGTATATTGCTTTTGCATCTGTAAAATGATGAATTACTATGCGATTATCTCATAGTGAGTAATAGTATTCGACAATTTACTTTGAATCAACAATGGCCATCGTTTGCACATGATACGTACAAAAGTATCAAATGCTATTGTAAATTGCACAAAATTTATCATTTGTTATTTGCGAAAAGGTTATTATACAAGGTGTCCCACTTTAACTTTCACACCGTAATATCTCGAAAACCATGTGTTTTCAAAAAGAATGTTTCAGACAAAAGTTATTTGACTCGAAGGGGGACATAAGAAGATGCCATTGGTTTGACCTTGGATAGTCATTTGAAGATCACGTGAAGATCACCTTTAATTTCTTAAATGGAAATCTCTATTTTCCATTACATATTCTTGTAGCTTAGCTCTAGAGCTTTTCAAAACACTATAATAAAGTATTTTTTCATTAAGTATTTTTCAAGTTATTTTATATCTTAATCTGACATATTTTGATATAAAAAATAAAATATCTCGTAAAATATATAGTTTTCGATAATCTTACCATAATATTTTTTATATACAAAATAATGAGACAAATCAATTTGTGTAACAAAATCAAATAATTGTTAAAAAAGATACATTGTAAATAATTACATATTTTTTCTTAAAAGCAATTATTTTTTTTATATCAATTGATTTATCTGATACATATATTGACAAGCAATCAACCTGATTATTAGTCAAATAACTTTTGTCTGAAACATTTTTTTTTAAATGCATGGTTTTCGAGATATAGTGTGAAATTTAAAATGGGATACCCTGTATACAGAGTGTCCTAGACCACCCATACACCCCTTTTCTTTCAAAAACTAAACATTTTAGAGAAAACGTTTTGAACAAAAATTGTATGGTTTTGAGGGGAACATAAGATGGTGTCATTGGTTTGACCTTGGATGGCATCGTTAAGGTCAAGTCAAGGACACCTTTAATTTCTTAAATGGAATCCCCTATTTTTTAAGAAAAAGTATGTAATTATTTA
>NW_021849056.1:168893-199579 GCF_003651465.1 Formica exsecta | reverse complement strand
TAGGGGATTCCATTTAAGAAATTAAAGGTGTCCTTGACTTGATCTTAACGATGCCATCCAAGGTCAAACCAATGACATCATCTTATGATCCCCTCAAAACCATACAATTTTTGTTCAAAACGTTTTTCTCTAAAATGCTTAGTTTTTGAAAGAAAAGGGGTGTACGGGTGGTCTAGGACACCCTGTATAATACCAATCATAGAAAAAAATTTTTTTAAGTAAAAAGATACAATAAATATATGATTGAGATGCGAATATTGAAAGGTATCAAAAATATCGTACATGGCGTAAAAAATTATATGCGTAACGAGTTGATGCTTGTTTAGAATTTGTTGGAGCTTGCTCGAAGCTTGCTGGAGAATTGCATTCCTATATGACGAGAAAGATGGACTTTACGCCATTCACGTTCTCGGCTTTCGCTCCGGCATAATTCGCGAGAAGACGTCAGAGCCATACTGTGACGTGCGACCGCTCGGATCGTCCAAACTTTTGCATAGTTAACCGTAAATACGTGCAACTTGGCCTCCCAAAGATCGCCCGGGTAGCCCCTTATCCTCGTCACGTTCCGCGCGTAGATTTCACGCTCTCGCGACATCACGTCTCGCCGCACCGAAAAATCGCCGGGAACGTTAACCGCGTTTCCTCGCCCGTAGTTCGCAAAATCCGCTTGACCCGGATTCCGGATCCGCACATAAAGCAAAGTTTATCCCATACGTCCGTTCGTAGATAAAAGTGACGGCTGAAAGAGCGCCGGAAAATTCGCCGCGTAATCGCGCGTGGAAAAGCGCAATGCGTGTCGCTGTCACGACGACGGGAAAATACATTGCGCGCATGCGAATGTCAAAAATGTTGCGCTTGAGAATTTTTAATCTCGTTCTCACAATTACATCATGCTCTTAAACTTAGAAAAAGATATCTATTTAAAATTTTGACTTATGATATGAAACGTAATAGTATTAAAATTCTTCTTTAATCTATTGCATACTTTGAATAGTTTTTATCATATTTTATCGATAAATAGAATATTTTATAAGTGATGAAATTAGAGATGTAAAAAAACCGTTCTTCTTTTAATTGGAAAAAAAACAGTAGAAAAAAGCGTTTCCTTTTTTCATTGAAAAAAAAAACAAATTTTGTATTTTTTCATTATTTTTTAAAATATAATATTATTTTCCTTTATGTTTTTTTTTTGTTAACGTAATAAAAAAACTAAAGTTTTTATATTTTTGATTTATTTTTTTTTGAAAGTGATTTTAATGGATTAATGAAACTTTTGCAGCAAATTATGATTAAAGTATTATTTAAAATATTATTTAAAATATTGATTAAAGTGCATTTTTAAAAATTACAAACTGTATTTTTGTATCTACAATAAATTCAATTTATTCAATTTCAATTTTGATTTGTTTTTGGAGAATTTATCTAATTATAAATAGTAATTACATAACTATATAGCCAATTGGAATGCAAGCTACATTTAAAATAATATTGGTTAATTCAAATCTATCATCTAAAAAGTTAAAAATAATGAAAAATCAATTTGCAATAATCAAAATATAAATATATTAAATATCTGAAAAAGACAAAATTTTGAAAAAAAAAACGAGGCTTATTGTTTTTTTTTTGTATTTCCTTTTCTCTTATCTCTATAGATGAAATGAACAAAAATCGCCACAACAAACGACAGTAAAAGATTTACACAACGCTAACATTGTATAAAATTCTTTCCCTCTGCTCTTCCAGATCCTTTTAAAATTTTTCCAACAATTCTGTTTTAAGTAAGTTTTGTATAAGAAGAGAATAAAAATATATCGTTATATTATCTCGAATCCTGGAATGTCCTCTAAATTAACTGCGCGTTGTGTGCAAAAGAAAAGTCGACCTTATCGTCGAGAGGGATGCATGTGGTGTGGCGGGACTGATGTGTCTTACGGCATTTTAGTGCAACAGATGTACGGATCGAACGGAGCAAGCGCCGGTCTACCAATGGGCATGACCACGCTGAAGGGCACAACCGGCACTCTGGGACCCCTGGGGAATTACGGCTCGGGGATTGCGCCCGGAGTAATGGGGGCCACGACCCTGCCACGGCCGGGAAACTGGCTGCGCCCTGCGGGCCTCAGGCTCGGGCACAGCGCGGCCCGGGTCCGCCTCTACTGCCAGGCAAAGTGAGGAGCCATGGTTCCGACAGGTCAGACAATTTCCGCATTTTTTTTTTTATATATTTTTCTTTTTATAATAAAAGATGCAGTGTTGTTAGCTTTTGTAATCTTTTAAATTACGTCCGCGTAATATTATACGGATTGGAATGACTACATTATTCTCTTTGACGTACAAAGAAATTCTAGAGAGAAGGATGATGATATAATTATCAAAAGATATCAAAAAGAATAAAAGTTGAGATGATTAAATATAAAACTTTTGAAAAATATTTTTTAGTCTTGCAAAATGTGACATTATTGTTAAGCTTGTAATATTTAAATATTTTATACACTTTAATTAAACAAGAAAAAAATCTTGACGCATTATATAGTTTCTTTTAAATATATAATATAAAACATAAAGATTTTTTTAGAGTATATATATATATATATATATATTATATTACCAAGGTTTTAAAATTTCTGACAATATATGTCGACGAGAATTTGTAATGGCAATAAAATGACTCTAACGTACTTATTATCGTGTAAGAAAGAGCAGGTCGTAACTTCTTTTACAGAGCCATAAAAAAGATCATCGATTCCGTCTGTTCCATGTTAGATATAGATGCGGAGAAAAAATGGCGAACGCCCAAAGAAGTTCGATCACGGTCGTAAACTGTTTTTATAACGTTTAGATTAGGATTGAAAGAAATCAAAGAAGGCGAGTGCTTTTTGTTGCAAAAACGATAGATCAACCAATCGAAAAGAACCGAATCAACATACAATTATTTGGCTTAGGACTGGAAGAAAAATTATTTTATTTTATCTTTTGTGAAATTTCTCAATATTATTATGCTTGCACTGCGACATATTTTTGATAAGAATAAGATATAAATGTAAGGCTCTTATCGAATAAAATCACATATCGAAAAAAATGGCAAAAAGAGCCAAGCGCAGTAATAAGGGCGCAAAAATATTTATTTAAAAGAATTACAATTAATCGAGAAAGGCGGACTCCGCTTTTTTTCGATATTTGATTTTTGATAAGAGTTACATAAAAAGGTGCACTATTTAATTATTATCTGTGATTTGAATACGCTGTTAATAGAAACATCTTTCTTTTATCTTTCAGTGACATCTCCTCCAGCCAGAAAGATGAGTGGTTTGTGTAGGTGAGTTAAAAATTGCATCCGGCAATCACACCGCGATTCCGTCATCTCTTTGAAACGTAACTTGTGCTTGAAACTTTGAAAATTTCAATTACAAAGAGTGTGGCCATTACCATTGTTCCGACAATGTGATCCGCCTCGGGCTGAACATTTTATTTTATTTTATTCCAATATCAAAGATACTTCGCTGTTCAAAGGCAATTACAAGGCAATTAAGTTTGTGAATGTCAACGTTTAAAAATGATATTTGCGGGTGATCTCGATGTGTGTGTGTGTGTGTGTGGCTTCGAGCGATAGATTATTGTTTATTTAGCTTTACTTTATTATGCATTATGCCGCTTCGCAGCTACTCTTAATAATTTCATTTTACGTCATTATTACAGCGTGGCAATTGCTTCGCTTGTTTATGAAAGTGATTATGAAAAACTGAACTTTGTATAATAGGAAAATGAAGACATCTCGTCATAGATGCGCGATACTTGTAAGAGAGAACTAAAGTTTATCTCTGCAAATCTTTAATAAAGTAAATTTGATACTCAAATAGCCGGGTTACGCGCGAGATTCAAGTTACAAATTTCTAAAAATTGTTTGAAAGTAGTCCGGTAACTTTAAATATTGCATGTATCATAGTTATTTAAAAGCATAAAAGCTACTATTCTGCTTTTATGCAAGAGTAATAATTATGTAATAATTATGTTATGAGTTTAATACATGAGAAATTTAATAATTCGTAGAGCTGGAATACTTTAAAATAAAATGCCTCGTATTTACATAAAAAAATAATTCTATGGTCGCTTAATTTTTATCAATCGTCGCGAACAAGTTCAACATGCATACGCTCAAATATTGCAAGCGTTTAAATATTATCCGTTTCAATATTTCCTTTTGAAAGTGGGCAACGTCAGAAGTGCTTATAAAATACACCGTGGTATCACGCGTTTACCGCTAAATTTAATTTTAAGTTTCTGTGTAAATTCTGAATGTAAATATCTTATGTAAATATATAATAATATTATTTCGTTAAAATTTTAAAAAGTTAGACGTAGCGAGAACAATGTAATATATTAGAATCAGTTTTATCGGTCAATTTTATGCTATAACTTTTTATACTTTTTATTTCTTTATTTCTGATTATGCAGAGAAAAACTTGAGATCGATTAATTTAAAATTAATTTTAGATTTTCACTCAATAAAATCAAGTCTGTTCAAAGCTTGTAAAACAATTTTCTGAGAATTCCCTGATTTTTCAGGTAATTTTTTCAAAGTTCCAGATGAAATTAGAGAATTTTTAGATGAAACTTTTTAAAATAAGTTTTTTTTATGTGCGTTTTCTAATGCTCTTTACTCATACAAAAGAAAAATAAACCACTTAAGTTTTTAATATTAAATTTAAAAATGTACTAAAAAAAATTGAATGACTTTTGTAAAATAAGCATTTTTTATTTGCATAATATTTTCATTTTCTATCATTAATTGTAAGAATTACAACAGAAAATGTGTATTCAATATTTTGTGTATTCAATATTTTTTGCTATGACAATGAATATAATCAAAGAGAAAGATATATATTTATAATATATTTGAAACATATAATTCATAATCATTGGCCAATCAGATTGCAGATGCTTGCAATATAAAAACAAAGTGATCAAAGAGAGAATTGTTGAAAAGATTCCCTGAGTTCGAATAAAATTCCATGAGAATTCCCTGATTTTTCAAGGTAAAAATGAAATTCCTGAGAATTCCAGGTTTTCTAGGTTTTTCCAGGGAGTAGACACCCTGAAAATCAATGATAAGTGAAACAACTCGCATAATCGAATTCATTTTCGTGTGTTGATAGAGGCAGGCCTGGACCAGAGCCCGCAGGGTGAATCGGAGCGGTGGTGCCCTCACCGCCCTGGGACGGGGCGACGCCAGACGTCGAATCGTCCTTTGCCGATATCGGTCGTGTGTTATCGGCGTACATCGATCCGCAAATAACGCGATTCCCAACCACCTTCCGTCTTCCCTTAAATGTCACGGAGGCGCATCGGAAATAAGGAGAACAAGAAGAACGGAAGATGCATATAAATATGAATTTTATCACGGAGAACAACTGTCTGAATCTTTACATCGTTTCGCGAAGTTTTATATTTTTCCGAAAGAAATTTCCGTGATAGATACAAAATGTTTTTGAATGCGATAGATCATGATCACAAAAATAAATGCGTACGGAAATAAATAAAGGAAGCAAAATTGCGAGTCAAGATTCGCGGATTTGTTTGCATCGCTAATCGAGCTATTAACGAAACGACGTTCGAACGAGCGCTATTTCCGAAATTTGCTCGGCACGATACATACAAATATTTATAAGGGGAAGATCGGGGTGGTGGCGATGTTATGCGAGATCCGAACACGCGATCCGAGAGATCATTGGACAAAAATTAATTGCAAACAGTGTGAGTGTGCGTGAGTGTGCGAATGCGACAGGACCGGAGTCACAAATGCAAATGGATAGAGCAAAAACGAGAGAAAGAGAGAGAGAGAGAGAGAGAGAGAGACGAGATTCGATGGGATCTCGTGGTACACGTGTGCGCAATGAGTTTCGTTACGTAGCCTAGTCACGTAAGCTAGGTGTTTCTCGGTGTGTATTCTGTGAAGCAGTAGAGAGAGAAGAACGCCGTTTTAGTCGTACGAGGCATATCCGTTGTTCACGGTAACGATTTTCGCGCGGGGGCGTTTATTTATACATACTAACTCGACTTTCTTATCGCAACTGATAACTGCACATTGACGTTTATGAATTCATTGAATACACAAATAAATCGACGCGAGACAAATTTAATTGCTCCACTTTGTGTAAATTTTTTTCGCAAGAATAAAAAAATTTAATATAATATACAGTCATCGACTATTTAACTGTCAAATCAATTATGTTGGAAAATGTATAAACGGATTTTTCAGGGAAAATTGTATTAAATTATTTTAATGCGCAATATTTTGCCAATAATTTTAATGCAAAATGTTGCAGTGATTTTTTTGGGTGTTCATGAATTCATTGAATTCATTGAATTCATGAACACAAATAAATTAACGCGAGACAGATTTAATTGCTCCACTTTGTGTAAATTTTTTTTGCGAGAATAAAAAAGTATAATATAATATACAGTCATCGACTATTTAACTGTCAAATCAATTATGTTGGAAAATGTATAAACGGATTTTTCAGAGAAAATTGTATTAAATTATTTTAACGCGCAATATTTTAGCCAATAATTTTAATGCAATATGTAAAATATTATACAATGATTTTTTTTGCCGTTCATGAATTCATTGAATACACAAATAAATCGATGCGAGACAGATTTAATTGCTCCACCTCGTGTAAATTTTTTTGCGAAGATAAGAATAAAATAGGTTAAGAATATAAACGGTTTTTTAAAGGGAGAATTATATTAAATTACACTCGCAATATTTTAGCCAATAATTTTAATACAATACGTAAGATGTTATTCAGTGGTTTTTGTCTTAAAAGATTCGTTATTGCAAGATATGCGTTATTACAAACACATACAGAATTACTGAAATGTTGTATGGAAAATTGTTACCGTGATATCATTATGTACATGCGCGCGAGTATCTGAGGCAAAAGCATGCTTGAGATGCAATAATGCGTGCGCATTGACCGACAGAATTGTAACAAGAAATTGCAATTCGTCTCGTTGGAACTGTTTGCGAGGAGAATTCATTCTTCTCATCTTTTTTTTATCTGACAAAACGTCAAATTTACCGTTTAAATTCTCAGTAAATACGATTGTTGGATACATCTTTCTAAGTTTCTTTAAATATTTAAAGAAAAAAAAACTAGTAGTAAAATATATCAATTTTATCAAAATTGTTCTTGACAAAAACATTCTAAATATTATTTTCTTAAGGTCACTGTTCTACTTAATTCGATAAAGGATCTTGCGAGGCATCCTATGCTAGAGAGCACTCTGGCGTTGCATTCGCGCGGAGAATTTCTTTATAGATATCATAAACCAAGAGATTCTATTCTCTTATGGTGCTTCGCGTGGCTTTTTACGAGGACAATTATTTTCTTTTTCCGTTCCTGCGTCGGCAAAGCGCGAGCACAAAGCGAACGGATACTTTGCGGGCGTGTACTTGTAATATACTTGTATCTACCATTAGCCGTTCAGCTTTGTGCCGTCTCCATAGATTACGAATGCGAAAAAGGAAGAGCATATACATATTGTAGAAGTTATAACGGTGAGAGCGGAGTGAAGGAGAAAGAGAGAAAGAGAATTTATCATTATATAATATATATATATATATATGAAAAGTTTTAGTTTCTCGCGACTATAGCGGAAAACTGGCGTCACAGTAAACGACAGAATAACCGGTCGGTTTATCACGCTCGAACGTAAATAATAAGGTGACGCTTTGTTCGAGCAACAATTGCGATTGTCAATAAACGATCTCGAACCTTCACGTTAAAGCAGAATGTTAGTTTTGGTTGTGATCTTGAGACATTCAATAGCGATTAAAAAGCATCTGTAAAATGTCTCGAAAAATTACATTCCTCAGAGTTAAAACGCAAATTTATCATTTCCAAATCATTTCACACTTGGCAATATTTATTCGAGCTTGATCACGACCATAATAATATCTGCGTGAGGGAGAGAAATTAAATATAGCTCGTCAATACCGTTTCACACTTCGACAAACATATCCAGAACACATGTCGCCGATTTTACGTACATGATGAGACATCGAAAATATCTTCATTTTCATTGAATCGCCAAGTAGCCTTTGTATAGCTTCTGTGAATCGCGCGCAACATAATATATTCGATCGGCAACGCACTATTCGATGCCGCCACGATTGAGACTTTCACGGATCGAACCGATGGATTGTAAATCAGAAGAGTGCGATTGGTCAACGTTCCTCGTTACCAACATCATTCCGTAGATCGCGATATATTTTCCACATGTCCGCCCGTTTCAGCTCAAGCCATCTATCGTTGATCGAAGATAGTATTGTTCACACATCAATTTATTTACCACTTTATTATTAAACAATTTTAGAATCATTAATTCATCACATAATAATAGAGAGAATGTAACCGATAATGACGTTACCATAATTCAAATTATTAAATAATAATGACAAGTTAATCCCATATGCAAAATTTTTAATAAACCACAACAGCACGTGTGTTGTAATAATTGAGCTGAAATGGGTTGACGGAAATGTAGATTGTTTGAGGATAAAGAGTAGAAGAGTGTGCTTGTGTATGTATATGTGTGATCATGCGGAGCTGATTTAAACTTGATCTAAGATAAAGAATAAACGAATGACGATAGTAAATGTGCAAGTGAAAAGATCAGAAAGAGAGAGAGAAAATGCGAAGAACGGAAAGGGATTTACACGATTAGTACTCTTACTGAGTATACTATTTTTCGCGGTTTTTTTTTTTAATGATACTTTCGTACAGATAGATATTATTATCTGTATTTGAAATATAGACAGTAAAATTCGACAGAATATCGATTGATTGCCAAATATCGATTTTTTGATCGTGTAAATCCCTGCAAACGCGAATAGACGTTACCAACATCATTCCGTAGATCGCGATATATTTTCCACATGTCCGCCCGTTTCAGCTCAAGCCATCTATCGTTGATCGAAGATAGTATTGTTCACACATCAATTTATTTACCACTTTATTATTAAACAATTTTAGAATCATTAATTCATCACATAATAATAGAGAGAATGTAACCGATAATGACGTTACCATAATTCAAATTATTAAATAATAATGACAAGTTAATCCCATATGCAAAATTTTTAATAAACCACAACAGCACGTGTGTTGTAATAATTGAGCTGAAATGGGTTGACGGAAATGTAGATTGTTTGAGGATAAAGAGTAGAAGAGTGTGCTTGTGTATGTATATGTGTGATCATGCGGAGCTGATTTAAACTTGATCTAAGATAAAGAATAAACGAATGACGATAGTAAATGTGCAAGTGAAAAGATCAGAAAGAGAGAGAGAAAATGCGAAGAACGGAAAGGGATTTACACGATTAGTACTCTTACTGAGTATACTATTTTTCGCGGTTTTTTTTTTTAATGATACTTTCGTACAGATAGATATTATTATCTGTATTTGAAATATAGACAGTAAAATTCGACAGAATATCGATTGATTGCCAAATATCGATTTTTTGATCGTGTGAATCCCTGCAAACGCGAATAGAATTTCGCGGTCCTTTGTGGTTCAAACACCATGATTAGCATAAGCGAGTAGATAAAAAATTCCGATTGTCGGATTCGGACACACGGAAGCTAGCTAAACTGCCATGATCAGGTCAGTGAAAGAGGAAATGTACGAGATATTAGCGGAATTAAAGTCTGGAGAAAAGCACGCTATAATCTTAATTCAACAGCTCACGATAAGAGTTGTTAGATATTCATTCAATTATTAGCGACGATTAAAATCTCTAGACTCTAGAATAATTAAAAGTCTTTAGAAAATTTTCGTCCTTTTTTATCTTTTACTCTTTTCGATATATTAATTGAAGTTGAGTCAATGGCATTTTTCTAACTCTTCTACTAATCTTCTATTTAATTGCGGTGCACGCGATATCAATGGAATTGTATTTTTAAATGAACAAAAGCAGCAGAAATTTTTAACACATGTGTTAGCAAAATTTGACGACTGTTTATACAAATGTTTCTTTGATAAATAATATTTCTTCATCAAGAACTTATAAATGCGCACGTAATCACATACATATGCGCCGATTAATATAAATTATTACACTTTAATATATCTCCGAAACATGCCCAAGAAATAAAAAGAATGGTCGGGCTATTATCAAATAATCAAAATATCTAACATTCTCTGTCCAACGAACATATCTTTTTATTTCTTGTGTAAAATGCTTTTTTAACATGTCTTTATATCAACTGAGGATATAATAATCCTGGGATTATCATGAAAAATTTCAAGAAGTATGTAATTTCAAATTATCAATGCAACGACGATCGTCGACTTCAGAAACAATAATTTAACAATTATATGCATATCAAATTAATACCATATCGTAACGTGCATATCTATGTAATACATAAATTTTATTTAGATTATCAATTTTAATTCTTTCACTATATATCATATCAAAATTTTTTAAAAGATCCGTATAACTCAACGGATTAGTAAAGTTGCACTGATTCTTTGAGACGCGTTTATACCGTGTGTACTTTCAAACTCAATGTACGTATACCTGATAGAGGCAATTAAAGAGTTAAGCTAAAAGCGGAACAATTTTGGGAGTATCCACACACATAATACTCATCTTCTAACAATTTAGAAAATATGAGAAAAATCTAGTAGTGAAATTTCGCGTAAAAAAATATGTATAGGATAAAGTGACTATATATATTATATGTAATTTGTTACATTACATCGTGCGATATTTCATGAAACATTCTGCGAAATAAAATATAGATTCTTCTTTAATAAATATACATATTTCTATTAATGCAGGGTGAGAAAGCCTATACACACTATGTATAATATAATGCAGATAGAAATATCGATTAATTTTCAAATTTATATATATATATATGTTTACCAACATCATTCCGTAGATCGCGATATATTTTCCACATGTCCGCCCGTTTCAGCTCAAGCCATCTATCGTTGATCGAAGATAGTATTGTTCACACATCAATTTATTTACCACTTTATTATTAAACAATTTTAGAATCATTAATTCATCACATAATAATAGAGAGAATGTAACCGATAATGACGTTACCATAATTCAAATTATTAAATAATAATGACAAGTTAATCCCATATGCAAAATTTTTAATAAACCACAACAGCACGTGTGTTGTAATAATTGAGCTGAAATGGGTTGACGGAAATGTAGATTGTTTGAGGATAAAGAGTAGAAGAGTGTGCTTGTGTATGTATATGTGTGATCATGCGGAGCTGATTTAAACTTGATCTAAGATAAAGAATAAACGAATGACGATAGTAAATGTGCAAGTGAAAAGATCAGAAAGAGAGAGAGAAAATGCGAAGAACGGAAAGGGATTTACACGATTAGTACTCTTACTGAGTATACTATTTTTCGCGGTTTTTTTTTTTAATGATACTTTCGTACAGATAGATATTATTATCTGTATTTGAAATATAGACAGTAAAATTCGACAGAATATCGATTGATTGCCAAATATCGATTTTTTGATCGTGTGAATCCCTGCAAACGCGAATAGAATTTCGCGGTCCTTTGTGGTTCAAACACCATGATTAGCATAAGCGAGTAGATAAAAAATTCCGATTGTCGGATTCGGACACACGGAAGCTAGCTAAACTGCCATGATCAGGTCAGTGAAAGAGGAAATGTACGAGATATTAGCGGAATTAAAGTTTGGAGCAAAGCACGCTATAATCTTAATTCAACAGCTCACGATAAGAGTTGTTAGATATTCATTCAATTATTAGCGACGATTAAAATCTCTAGACTCTAGAATAATTAAAAGTCTTTAGAAAATTTTCGTCCTTTTTTATCTTTTACTCTTTTCGATATATTAATTGAAGTTGAGTCAATGGCATTTTTCTAACTCTTCTACTAATCTTCTATTTAATTGCGGTGCACGCGATATCAATGGAATTGTATTTTTAAATGAACAAAAGCAGCAGAAATTTTTAACACATGTGTTAGCAAAATTTGACGACTGTTTATACAAATGTTTCTTTGATAAATAATATTTCTTCATCAAGAACTTATAAATGCGCACGTAATCACATACATATGCGCCGATTAATATAAATTATTACACTTTAATATATCTCCGAAACATGCCCAAGAAATAAAAAGAATGGTCGGGCTATTATCAAATAATCAAAATATCTAACATTCTCTGTCCAACGAACATATCTTTTTATTTCTTGTGTAAAATGCTTTTTTAACATGTCTTTATATCAACTGAGGATATAATAATCCTGGGATTATCATGAAAAATTTCAAGAAGTATGTAATTTCAAATTATCAATGCAACGACGATCGTCGACTTCAGAAACAATAATTTAACAATTATATGCATATCAAATTAATACCATATCGTAACGTGCATATCTATGTAATACATAAATTTTATTTAGATTATCAATTTTAATTCTTTCACTATATATCATATCAAAATTTTTTAAAAGATCCGTATAACTCAACGGATTAGTAAAGTTGCACTGATTCTTTGAGACGCGTTTATACCGTGTGTACTTTCAAACTCAATGTACGTATACCTGATAGAGGCAATTAAAGAGTTAAGCTAAAAGCGGAACAATTTTGGGAGTATCCACACACATAATACTCATCTTCTAACAATTTAGAAAATATGAGAAAAATCTAGTAGTGAAATTTCGCGTAAAAAAATATGTATAGGATAAAGTGACTATATATATTATATGTAATTTGTTACATTACATCGTGCGATATTTCATGAAACATTCTGCGAAATAAAATATAGATTCTTCTTTAATAAATATACATATTTCTATTAATGCAGGGTGAGAAAGCCTATACACACTATGTATAATATAATGCAGATAGAAATATCGATTAATTTTCAAATTTATATATATATATGTCATATTATAATTAAAAATCATTTATAATCTTTCTCTTCTGTTTCCAATCGTGATAATTTCGAAGAGACTTGAGAGCACCCTGCATTAGAACTTGTTCATATTAAAAAAAAAATTTATCGCATGTACTAAACGAGTTCTTCGTTCATTAGATCTCCAAGCTCGTTTTAGCGCAAAAATTTATTAATTAAAAATTCATAAATTGAGAATATAGAATATGTCGCAGTGTGCGCTTGTATTTCTTGAAAGTTTAGAAAACTTAGATAAATCTATACAATATAGGCAGATGTTGAAAAGACAGAGGAATTTACGAACGTGTGTATGGTGTGATTGTGCCCTTAGGAATTAGCGATAATAATAGCGATAATGCGAGATAGGGAATAACGAGAAACAAAGATGAAAATTTCTCACGTAGGATCAGGCAATGCATATTTATTTTTAATCGAGTGTCCAATTAATTATTTTAGCTATTTTAAAAGGAAGATATTATATTATTTAGAATAATTAAGGAAAGCTACAAAAACACAATTAAAATAAATTTGGTAACCCCGAGTATTACATATCAAATCTATTATATAATAAATGATGCGAGTGGGGAATTATAAATTCTACATAATATTTTGTTAAATTATAGTTTTGTTATCGATCGAAGCTGGAGTAACTTTACTAAATGTAATTACCGAACGATATGAAACATGCGCGTGTGAAATGATGATAAAGGCGGTTTCTATCAATCGCAATCTGGTAAAGAAGCGATCTGTTTCACACGTGTAAAAGCCAGTTTTACACGATGTATCTCTATTTCGATTACATTAAAAGTTGAAAATATATCATTGTCAGTTTATCTGACAATAGATAACATTCAATATAAGTCGAGTTATTTTCAACCATTATGTTAATAATTAATGAAAATATGACTTTATATTACATCTCTCTCTCCTAATATTTCATAAAAAATTCAATGTATGCATTGCCAGATTCTTTTGAGAAATAGATGACTCGATTTCACTCTTCAATAAAATCTTTCGAATGTTGGATATTACGCGATATTTGAGACAGAACGATCGAGACGATCGAGCTGGGCGCGATGAAATCATGCGTGAAAAATCTGTATGATCCAAGTTAGTGATGAGTAGTTAGTACGAAGGGAGTATTTTCACGAGCGCGGTAAAACGTTTATGTCCTAAGGCGAAAAAAATGTAAGCCGACAATAATATAAAACATTTTAGACACGATTTATCTCAGTGGCGGGTGAACGCCTGCAAGATATAGTCGAGCCATCGTAACGAACAGAATTCATTTCAGCATCATTACGGTCATTACGATCGCCATTGTGAGAACATGGAAATACTCCCATCAAAAGAGTCTTCAGCATAGCATTCTTTGCTATTAAGGTCTTGTCAATCTTCAATAAATTTCGACTCTCTTGTTTAAACCTTTTGATATTCACGAACTTTATGTTAAACAAGATCCGTAGATCAACTTTTCATTATTTTTATATTAAGTAATTTTACTCAATTGACTGTAAATTACGTCGAAAGAAAAAAAGAGACAAAAATATATAAATGCACTGTTATACAAATATTTCTTGAAATCGCAAATAATATGAAGAAAGTATGAAGAAATTCTTTAAAGACTTGATAAATGAATTTGGCAAAAAATAATTTTAATGCACGTTATTACTAAGCATTTTATTCGCTGATGTAATATATCTGAGGTAAATTAAATTTAAACAATAATATAAACAAAACAAATACAAATGGAAAAATCTCAGCTTCTTTTGAGAGGGGCTGTTTTTGGACATAGCGTATCATTCATTATTCATTATATAGTCGTGCACGTCATCGTATCTTCATCAACCGAGAACATCGACCATCATAGAGATCATCGTACATGTAATACGATATCATAGTGTTCGTATTTATAACCGGACGTTCCACTTTCGAAGTTGATCGAACGCTAGATTGATCGGCAAACAAGAAATATTCCTTATTTATTAATAAAAGCTCTTACCGTTAAATAATCTCGGAATAACTCTTAATAGCATGTAATTTATTCGGATAAAAATTAATAAAATTGCATATAATATACATATCTAATAACGTGGCTTTTAGAAGATTTATCATATTTTACATTTAGCTGTAAGAGCGTTACATGTAGACGTTGTTGGTTAAATTTTATCATTTTGCAGTAGTTTATTTTAAAAATATATTTTTCATATATATTTAAAAAAATTAAATATTTAAAAAATATTTCAAAGATAAAAAGAGAAAGAGAAATACATGAATTTTATTATAGATGCAAAGAAAAGAAAAAAGACGAGATCAAAACTTGCGTCCGCGACTTCGAAAGAATGGAGCACGACGTAACAATAAGTAATGGGAAACAATACAATAATTTTTCATACTGTTTTTACTTTTTACTACTATGATTACGTATCTGTATAATCTTATTCTTACCGTATACTGTATATTTAACCGCGATGTATTCTCCACGTATCAGTGTCGCAAAAATTGTGAAAAAATTCTACAGAATTCATAGCAAATTTTACTTTAATGACAAGATTTATTCTATAAATATACAAATTCTTAAAAATCTACAACTTTGTGCAATCACCGATTCATGAAGAAATTTAATCAATCACGGAAATGAGAACCTGAAGATGCATACATATTTAAAGATCCAAGATATGTAGAATACGGGAATTCAAGGTGAAGAAAGATTCATAATTTTAGAATTGCAAAAAAAACGAGAGAATTCAAATATTCAAGAATCGAAGAACCGAAAAAATTTTCCTATCAAGTCGATCTATTTGAAACATTTCAGCATAAACATAAAAGCATGTCAACATAAAAGATACGACTTGTGTATTGGCTATTAAACATTTTTTAAATAAATAAATTTATTTTAATAAAATAAAATAAAATTATTTTTAATAAAATAATCGTTCAGTGTGAGTCCTGTAGGATTCAATTTTTGCGGCTATCTGTACACACGTACTGACGTTATATATTACGCTCTATAGTTTGTATCTCTAGCAGTTGCCGAGGATTCGACTCGATTATATTGTAATATTAGCACGAAATAAATAAGCTCGCGTGTCTGCTGTGCGTATGTTACGTGTGCATCTACGTATGCAATTTAAGAGATTGTGTGAGAGAGAGAGAGAGAGGGGGGAGAAAGAGAGAGAACAAGAACTCGCTTGTGTGTTTATCTCAAGAGCGATTCGCAATCGGCGAGTAATACGAGAGAGAAATATTATTTCCTGATACTATGAAGAAACGGCGATAAGCTTTGCGCGGATTTTACGAGAGTCTCACGAGATCTCGAACTACAGATGTGAACAAAGAGAATATCGATAGCGTTTGCCACTCTGTATCGCGTGTTACATGCTTTCAGTGTAAATCCTTGGATAAGCTAGATTTCGATACAGAAAGAAGCGTACAAAAAAGAAAAAATGAATAACCGAGCTGCGATCACTGCGCGTTCCAAATGTCATATAGCATGAAACTGTAATTAAAAATGATAAAGTACAAACCTGTAGACAGATATCGAATTTTTATTTTATTATATTCTTTAACGTTAATATATATTTTCTTATTTGCTCAATAAATTTTTATTTTATCTCAATTTTATTTTGTGAATCGCGATTAATTTATTTATACCAATTATGTAAATGTGTAGGAAAATTATTTTTTAAGTTTGTGCAACATAGATAAATTCTTATTGCAGGACGCGCGCAGGATCGTAGCAGGCGCGTGATATCGTAAAGATTATTTATTAAACGATATCGCAACGATTGTCTAACAAACTTTCCACCTGTCGTTGCACGGGGCGATATCACGTGTCATATAAGCTCTTACAGATCGCTATTGATTAAAAGAGAGTCCGATGAGAAGTACCGGAAGAGAAGTTAACGCGAAGAGTCGACTGACTGATGTCTAATGTAGGTACGCCCGTTACCGTTAACATTATTTAATCCTCGTATCGATACCTGATCGCGCATATCACGTGTGTGACAGACATCAGAAAGAGGAAAAAGAGCGTAGACTGCCCAAGAGCCGAAGGACTAGTGTCACAAAACTCACACGCATCGTATACATACTTTCATACGGTTTTTAACGTCCGCCAGATTACATATTTTACCGATCGATTTTGCAATTACACGTCGTTCAAGTAAAACGAACGAGTAGTACTCGATTACACACTCGACTGTCCGTCCCCCAGCTGGACGGATCGACATTGCCAACGGTTTTTCAGCGACTTCGTCCGAGTACTCAAATGCTTATTCGCGATTTTCCATTTTTCTGGTTCTCCCAATGCTTCATCTCTCAATATTTCATTTACCTGATATTCTCGATTATATTTTTGAATTGTTTTATTTAATTATTAATTTGGATTTTCTTCTAAAATAAAAATCGAATATGTTTGTTACATGGTACAAAGCATATTTTTAAAGGAATTTACAAAAGGAATGAACATTTCGCGCTGCATGATAAGAATTTTTTTTTGTCATCCAATAAACCTACAGTCTCGTAAACTTAATAACACGAACATTAAGATTTAAATATACATATATGTGAATTTTTTTAACTAAAATTGCATACACATTTTTCTATGATTTATTATTTGAAATTTAATGTACAAATTAAATTAAATTTTATTATTTTATTATTTTATTATTTTCTTATTTATTTTATTATTTTATTATTTTTAAACGAGAGAATTCAAATATTCAAGAATCGAAGAACCGAAAAAATTTTCCTATCAAGTCGATCTATTTGAAACATTTCAGCATAAACATAAAAGCATGTCAACATAAAAGATACGACTTGTGTATTGGCTATTAAACATTTTTTAAATAAATAAATTTATTTTAATAAAATAAAATAAAATTATTTTTAATAAAATAATCGTTCAGTGTGAGTCCTGTAGGATTCAATTTTTGCGGCTATCTGTACACACGTACTGACGTTATATATTACGCTCTATAGTTTGTATCTCTAGCAGTTGCCGAGGATTCGACTCGATTATATTGTAATATTAGCACGAAATAAATAAGCTCGCGTGTCTGCTGTGCGTATGTTACGTGTGCATCTACGTATGCAATTTAAGAGATTGTGTGAGAGAGAGAGAGAGAGAGGGGAGAAAGAGAGATTTATTTTATTTAAATTTAATTCTTCGACACATATATAAGTGGCGCTCAATGAAAATTCAATCAATTTACATTTAAGTTGTGGTCATGCAAGTGTTTTATTATAAAAAGATTATAAAAAAATTTGTAATAAAATAACTAAGAGACAAAATTAATTTCAAGTTTCCTAGCTTAGCGAAAATTTTTTGAAGCATGCTGCTAAGCATATGGAGAACACGTGGAACATGGAATTTCGCCTGAGAGAGAGAGAGAGAAAACACAGTAATACATATGTTAACTTCTGCGACGAAGCAATAGATGGACCGCTCGAGAATCATACGATGGCGATCGAGACGCATCCTGGCAGGTGGACTCGATAGCGATAGCGAACTATTGTATAACGATTAGCGATAGCGCGAGCGCCGACATGCGCCTTCGATCGATCGCGCGATCGAGCGGTTAAAAAATGACAATGAGCGAACAACTTCGTGCCGCTTGGTATAAAATAATTCAGCGCTTAACAAGCCGAAAGAGAGGAACACTCTAATTATATCTCCGTAAAAATATCCTATAATATATTCAAAACAAAAAAAAAAAAGATAACCAAAGCATTGTAACCTTCTAGAGGCAAGGAAGAAATAGAGAAGTACCTAATCTTGTATAATTTAGTTCGACCACTGATTTGTCCGTGTGTGTTCGTTATTGAAATATGTTTCTTTAGTAAAAAAAATTTGAAAAATTTACACTCTTGTATGTTTGTGATTTTCCTCTATTCAATGTTACTCCCCCTCGTTCCTTTCTCTTATCATGTCTATATAAAAATGAATGGCAAGTTGCATCACATTTTTTATTATTTAAATATGTTGATTTTATGTCATACTTATTTTCTTTTATTTAAATATGTTAATTATTTAAATATATTAAATTAAATTTACAATATCTAATATATATACATATTACCATTATATAACTATTACCAAATATATAACCAATATATAATTATTACCAAATATATAACCAATATATAATTATTACCAAATAAATAATTAATCATACAAATCATTTTTTCACTCACTGCTATGCTGGATCGTTGTATCTGTTCTACTACTGTGCTGAGGGTATCATTATATTTGTTTTACTTCTGTGCTGCGCTGTCACAAACTGACTCAAAAAATATAGTAAATAACAATTATTCGTTATTTTATTAAACAATATTTTCATTTACTAATGTATAAGGTTAATAAAATAATTTATTTCATTCTCAATTAATCTCATTCTTATCGTTCTTTCACTTAAAATTTGTCGAAGAAACGATTGAAATAGCAAAAGAACAAAAATATTTATAATAATAAAAGATATAAAATATTTTTTATCAATATATTAAATATTACATTTTAGAAATTTTGTCAAATAAATATCAAAATGTCCTGGAGATTATAAGATCGATTTTTAACTTGGTTATAAGAGTGGTCTTTTGAGCGAGCAAGTCTCAAATTTTATCTATGTCGAAAATCAGGATAACTGACTTCATAGAATATTTTGCTCGAATAGCTATCTCGCTCGCTCTCGTCTAGCTTTCATCTAGCTCTCGCTCAGGTGACTGGCTGGCAAGATTTACGGGACAATTCCTAGAAGTAACCAAATCCACGCTCGGTAGAGATAACGCACATCTCGAACGTAATGAGTTTATTGGTGTTTATTAAGTATTTTTCGAGTTATTTTATATCTTAATCTGACATATTTTGATATAAAAAATAAAATATCTCGTAAAATATTTAGTTTTTGATAATCTTATCTACCGTAATATTTTTATGTATAGAATAATGAGACAAATCTATCGGTATAAAAAAATATTTGTTTTTAAGAAAAAGTATGTAATTATTTACAATGAATTTTTTTAAACAATTAGTTGTTTTTTTTTTACACTAATTGATTTGTCTCATTATTCTGTACATAAAAGTATTACGGTGAGATTATCGAAAATTAAATATTTTACGAGATATTTTACTTTTTATATCAAAATATGTCAGATTAAGATATAGATCAGATCAAGTCCATATTTTTATCATGTGGCTCTCTCGGAAACATGCAACTTTTGTTTGAAGCTTTCTTTTCAAAATTGCATTGTTTATGAGATATTCGACTGTATCCAGACTTTTGGTCCACCCTGTATATGTATGTGTGTATATGTATGTTTGAACATACTTAACTTCTGTTCTTTACATCTAATTTTTTTCAATCTTTTCAATTTTTTTCAATCAGAAATTGAAGAAGGCAACCTATATATATATACAAAATATACATAGTTTCGTCAGGAAAACATAGAGAGAGAGAGAGAGAGAGAGGGAGAGAGAGCGCATACCTATTAAATATCACTATTATTTTCACTAGGGCGGAGTTTCCATAATGGAGATATAAAAACAATCTATATATGTGCTGTGTTTATGGCCAAATACTACGTAACGCTACGTGACTGATATGGTAATATGTTAATATTGTGATTAATATGTAGGGATAAACATGATGCGACCGCCTCTGATACACTTTTTCTAAGGCTGCGTTCCAAAATTTATAGTCAGTAGTTACTAAAAATCTTCGTACATTTTATAGATTTCTAGTAATGGCAGTGATTTTCAGAAGCAGCCAACGTCATGTGTTAAAAGATTTATGTGTACATTGAATTAAAATTGACGAAAGAAAGATATCATAAACCACAATAAATATGTTGTTTAATCAAATCGAAACTCAGTTTCACAAGTTTATTTGCATTCACACCAATTTAACATATAATTTCAAATTTTTGAAAATTTGTGTTTATTGAAAAAATTGCAAGAGAGAGAAATATTTTCGGTAAAGTATAGTATATATATAGAGTGACAGAGTTTTATACACACTTATCACATATATTTTATAATTATTTTATAATTGTTTATAATTAAATATTTTAAATATATAATTAAAGTTTATGATATTTAATATATTATTTATGAACTTTATATTTTAAAAACTCCATATATTGTGCTATAAATAAATATCCGAAAGAGAGAATGCATGTGTAAAGAGGATACGAGATTAAATAAATTATTAAATATTATAAATATAACAGATTAGATTAAATGAAAATATAACGTAAAGTATAAAAGACAAGAAAGAACAAATTTTTCGTGCTTAGAATTCTAGAGACCTAGAGAGAGTCAACAGTATAACGTACATAAAACGCTCGAAATCTTTCAAGCAGATAGAAACCATATAAGTAAATTACGGTCTGAAATTGCTCTGTGCGAGAAGCTTTTTCTCTGAAAAAAGTATCTTGGGACGCGCAGAAAATGTTTCGGGCTTATTCCAGGAAAAGCACCGCGACGAGAAAGTTTTGTCTCGCATAGTAGTGTTTTTATCTACCTAGCTACCTACACAACGTCGTGCGCTAGTTAGGGGACGGGATGGGGGAATTGCTCGGTGCCTTCGGTGGTGACTTCGGCGCTTCCTTCGCTCAGTTCGCTCGCGACTCTCGTGCCGTTTATGTCGCAGCGTCTCGACGTGATTCTTCTTTCTCTTGCACGCGCGCTATTTCTCCTGTCGAAGAAATCTCAGTTTCACGTGTTGTAAATTGTAAGTAAAGTCAAAGTGCGCGTCGCAGAGTACGTTGTTTTTTCATCATATACACGCAGAAAGCGTTACCCTCTTCAATTTCTGATTGAAAATAACGCACGTGCGCCGAGAGAAAATTCACGAGAAAAATTCGCGCCATAAAACCCTTCGATCCTGTGTGAATTCGGCCGGATTTGCAACGCGGTCACGTGACAAGTTCGACGCTAAGTTCACGCGAGTGAGGAAATAAGTTCGCGTCGCGATTAAAGTCGTGAGATTTTCGCCGGAATATATTGGAAATATGTAGTAAATATGTAATACGTGGAAAAAGTAGATTCGGGATCGTATATACAAAGAAATTGTGCGTTGCTCGGTGAAAGTGCAATGATACATCGCTCGTTGAAGATATTTTTATTAATGGCGGCGAAATGAGTGCAACGGTCGTTTCGAAAAGTTCGTCGCGTGGAAAGAGGAGAGGCGCTACGTAAAAAAAAAAAAAGAAAAACAAATCGCGCCGCTTAAGACCCTCGATTGTCTCGATCGATTTTCGTGCGCGTTTTATGATATTTACAAAACGATCGACATGACATGCGACGCGTTGCGTTTCGTAGAATGACGGATGAGAGAGGAGGCGATAAAACGAGCGCGCGAAGTGATTCCGGAATTTCGTTCTCTTTCGCCTATTGAAGGATCTACGGATTATGTGAGTGTCTTTGTCAATGGTCGCCTTTGTTCGGTCATATCGAGGAACTGCGGGAATTCTTACAGTGGACCATGACCACTGCCATGAAGAAGGGGCTCGTGCGCAACGTGACGTCACGGCGCCTTTTCGTTGTCGTCTTTTCGTTGATCCTGTGCGACCTGAACGTCGTCCAAGCAGCGCGCGGATTTCGCCACAGCTTCAAACAGGGTAAGTCTCTACCTACTGTCCACTACTACGTGTGATTCAATGTCTTTAAATTACGATACCCATTTAGAAATTCTATTGAATAAGGATCGAAAAGTTTATATCAATTAAAGTTTGATAGATTCAACAAAATTTTGTGGAATTAAATTTTCTTAATTAATCCTTTGACAAAAATTTGAATTTTATTTGAGAATTGTCTAGTTTATGTAAATATAAATTTATAATTCTTTTATAAATTACATTGATTTATTTTTTACCATATATCAAAAAAGGACTTTTTTCGGAAATAATTTAAAAAACGTTGATTCAAATTGTTTAGATTTTTGATCTAAACAATTATACACACATATTTTACATTTCATAATATTTTATAAAATGTATTATATAATGAATTTATTTTTTATTTTGGTTTTTTAATGTTTAGTATAATTTTAAAATTATTTTGAAGTTATTACATCTAGCCCCGATTAAAACTATATTTATATTTTTATTGAAATGGAAATATATAATATTTTCATCAATATTTGTCTTTTAAACATGATAATATTCTGTAAAATTTAATTATATTTATATAATATTATCACATATATATAATAGTATCGCGTATATATATATGTGGAAAAATCAAGTGAAAATCGCAAGGCAGTATCAATGTGTTTTTTATTGTCAAGTTTTGAATTTTATGACACACTTTGCGCGATACCTTTTTTTCTTCTTATTCAGATTACGATATCTTCGTCGACGTTGACGTTACGACGCTTAAATTTGTCATAACAGAAATCTTACGCATTTGCAATGATCATAATCGTTTATCCGTATTGAACATTATGTAAATCGATATAATAAAGTTTTATAATCATTTCACGCGATTTGAATTTTTTACTGGAAGCAAATCACATTTTTCAGAAAATTAATCGTACTTTACATAGAGACATATCAATATACATCGCTTTACTTCGCATCGCTTGAAAAATTCTTTGTAGAAATATTTTTGTAAAGATATTATTTGAGATTGTAAACTATTCGAAAGTTTTAATTGTATAAAAAAAGCACATAAAAATCTCCAATACATAATTTGTGATAAATTAAATATGCGTACAAATATATAGTTATCTTTTTAATATCGACAATGTTTAAAATTACACTTTGCCATAATCGAAATTAGTGTCCCGGAAAATATTTCCTTGCGTTGATACGGAATTTAATTACCGATGCAATATTAAATATTGCTTGGCATTGCACTATACAGGGTGTTCCAAGACAGGTCAATGAAATTTCAGGATCTTATAGGAAATTGAATTTGGAACCAAAAACTTCCTATAAACATAGGTCCGGAAACGCTTCGTTACAAAGTTATAGCTAATAAACTCTCCGTAAGTAATTAGTTATGATCAAAATTTAACAAGAACATTTTTATGTTTGCATTTGCAATGTTTGCAGTACGAATATAGTGTTTACACAAAGATCATCGAAAGGTGGTTTTTTCAAGTTTCTGCTTTTTTCGCTGTTTTGAGCTTATTTCTTTTCGAACGCCTTATCAGAATTAAATGAAATTGGTGTAATTTAGTTTATTTAATTACTCATCAGATTTATTTCGTTATTTTTTTTTTTTTTAATGAATGAAGGGTTTTGAAGTTATTTTTAAAAATCAAAAAAACGTGATTTTTCGGAGTTTATTAGCTATAATTTTTTAACGAAGCGTTTCCGGATCTATGTTTATAGGAACTTTTTTGTTCCAAATTCAATTTTCTATAAGATCCTGAAGTTTTATTGACCTGATCTGGAACACCCTGTATAACGACTCCCACACGATGCTGCACTTAGACAATATTTTTCCGACGAGATTAAATCTCGCGCAACGCACGGATGTTTTTCACGATTTCTTTTCGCAATTTAACGCGCAAGTCTCGTTTCCGTAAATCTCAGCTGATTTCCGGCGCGGCGCGAAAGCGACGTCGTCGTCTCTCGAAGATGCAGCGCGCACGTGTGTGGTCTTTTAAAATATTGTCGAAAATTCCGACGGATCCCGTGTGACTTCGTAAAACACGCGTCTGCTACGAGAATATTAAATGTCAGGACATTCCGCAGCCTCCTTCTTGCCTTCCCTAAAGATAGGGTATTTGCTTTATATTTAGCGCCACGACGACGACCGCCGTTGAATCCGTCGCACATAGGACGCATCGCGAGTGTAAACGCAACCCTTTTACTCGTTACTCGAGGGCGATCAAAGGCATTCTCCCGGGGATATCGATTCTCTCATACGGCGATATCGCGTGGAACGTGCGCGTTCAAACGATGAGCAACAAAGATATTGAGGGACCAGAGAAATGTGCGGAGAAAGAGAGATAGAGAGAGAGAACGCGAGGAGGGTACATTTAAAACGTTTCCGGCTGGTGTAATTTAATGTAATTTATTAGCGGGCCTTTCCGCGTGGAGAATTTATTTCTAGACGCGTATAAATAAAAATCTGGTAGAATATATAGCAAAATATATATATTATTAGAATACATACAATTAATTTGTGGAATTAGAGAAATAATTTCTTTTCTTAGATAATTAATAATTTATTCATTTATTCATTTTTATATTTATTAGATTGATTTATTTTTTTAAGATTTTATTTTTATTTATTAGATTTCAGTGTGTATATATATATACAGAAGAAGAATTTTGTTTAAGTCTTTGATAGCATCATTTAATTGCAGATTAATTGAAAATTTTTAATGCAATAACAACGATTTTTTTTAAGTATAATTTTAAAAATTTTTAATAATTTTAAATAATTTTCCTAATTTTCAAACCTCTCGTTAATGAAAAAGATATTTTACGATGATTATATATAAATTAGAGAAAAAATGATACAAAGATCCAAATTTTTCTTAAAATTAAAAAATTATACGATTAAAATATTTTTCCCGAAATTGTTTTATACAATTTGCTATCAAGATTTTGACGTATCTCTTAAAATGAATATGAAATGATTTCACGTGTTTTTAAAAGCATTAATTATATTTAACTTTTTACTGTCATTTTGATTGTATCATTAATGCAAAGATTTAAAAGAGGTATATCTGAGATTCCTCGATACAAGGCAATGTATCATGTTGTTCTAATTTGTCGAGTTCCAATGATGTTCCTTCGAAATACGTCCAATGGTTCGTTTACGAGGTAATTAACAGCTAGTTAACAGTCATAATTCGGCCATCGAGAATAATAAACTTTGGCGGATATTTTCGTTCTCTCTCTCTCTCTCTCTTTCTCCTTCCCCTTCTCTTTCTCTCTTTCTCTCTCTTTTTCTCCCTCCCGCCTTTTTTCGAATTCTTTTCCTCTTTTTTTCTTCAATTTCGAATCCCTTTCTCGTCTTTTCAAGAGACAAAATTGCGCGAAAAACACATTTTGAATGACGCTTACGTGATACATAACTTTGTAGCCATTTCGCATGGATAAATAAAAATGACGCGCGATAATTAACGTTTGCCGTCGGCTGCTTCTCCGATACAAGATGGATCGATCGAACATGTGGTCGAGCGAGCGAGCGGGCCCGCGAGCAGCCTCCGATCGGATCTTTAAGATATCGAGATCGAGCGGCGCGTTCGCACCAGCCCGCTCGTTGTGTCGCTTCCTGTTTCTGCAATCCGGTCGATCGACTCGCACGCCGAGCAAAAGCGAAATTCCATTCCGGAATATTGCGAAATGATATTCCTCTTTCCCACCACGCATGTAGCATACAATATATTGCATAATGCTTAAGCTATCGCGTTGCATCTTATACTCATTGCATATTTTATACTCGTATGGGAATTCTTGGATGGAAATAGCCATGTTTGTTTTACTCATACGCTTCTGTAGGTAAAAAATGAAATTTGAGGCATACGAAA
Organism: Formica exsecta; assembly: GCF_003651465.1. Taxonomy (NCBI): domain Eukaryota; kingdom Metazoa; phylum Arthropoda; class Insecta; order Hymenoptera; family Formicidae; genus Formica; species Formica exsecta. Next base: position 173,109 of record NW_021849056.1, on the reverse strand, counting down.
TATACAGGATGTTCCAGATCAGGTCAATGAAACTTTAGAATCTTATAGGAAATTGAATTTGGAACAAAAAAGTTCCTATAAACATAGGTCCGGAAATGTTTCGTTAAAAAGTTATAGCTAATAAACTTTCTGTAAGTAATTGGTTACGATCAAAAATTTAATAAGAACATTTTTATCTTTGCATTTGCAATGTTTGCACTACGAATGTAGTGTTTACACAAAGACCATTGAAAGGTTGTTTTTTCAAGTTTCTGCTTTTTTTTTCATTGATTTGAGCTTATTTTCTTTTGAACACCTTATTAAAATTAAATGAAATTGGTGTAATTTAGTTTGTTATTTAATTACCCATCAGATTTATTTCGTTACTTTTTTCAAATGAATGAAGGGTTTTGAAGCTATTTTTAAAAATCATCAAAAAAAAACGTGATTTTTCGAAGTTTATTAGTTATAGCTTTTTAATGAACCGTTTCTGAACCTATGTTTATCGGAACTTTTTTGTTCCAAATTTATTTTTCTATAAGACCCTGAGGTTTCACTGATCTAATCTGGAACACCCTGTATATCAGACCGAAAAAAGATAAAGATTTATCTGCGTTACAGAAAATTATATAAATCTCAATATTGCTATAACTTTTATTCCTTTTAATATTCTAGAAGTTATAATAGAATCAAAAAGTCCTTTGTCAATAAGACTAAATTATCTAACACAACGTACAACTTAAATATTAATTTTTAATTTTTAATTTAAACAATTTGCGTATAAATCTATTCTTCATTATCTACCACAATCAATGGTTGTACACAATTTCTAGTTATCTATATTGTATATACATATACATATAACTGACAATAGGTAATATCTGTCATAAAAATGTAATTTTTATCGCGAAAATTAATGCTCACTATATCATGTCATAGATCTCGTTTCCTGTTTGTGCGTAATGATTAAACCACCTAAAGCGATATTGCATACGCAATCGTTACGAAATGCACTTTATTCTATGCATCGCATTACTATGCAACCTTGTTTGCTTGTGTTTGGATCATTCAGAAAATTCTATAAAATGTTATAGCTATATCTTACATACATAAAACGTTTATATCGTGTGTACAGTTTTTTGTAACTTTTTTTTTTTTTAAATATCTCTGTATATCTGTGAGACAAAATTTTTATTTATTTTACACAAAATTTATTAATATTTAATTAATATTTTAATTAATATTTAATTAATTAATTAAAGTAAATAAAAGTTTAATTATTATTTTTATACATGTAAGTATTTTGTGCAACTTGTCAATTTTTTCACATATATAGTGTATTTTAAAATTATGTTCCCCCGATAAACGGATTTTGCGATATCGCTTGATGTTTTTGGCGCCATCAATATTGATAATAGCTCGGATACTCAGAGATAATGCAATTATTTCACGTGCGATTTTCGGGCAATGTCACGCGAGAGGAACGATAATGAAGCGACTAGCTGAATCGAATGAAGATAAAGGGATAAAGATCGCCATTGCGGTACCCTCAAGTTACCGAGGCGATGGCGATGGGGGGGGAGGGGAGACGGTAATCGGACTCTATCTAAACGGCGAAGATTCGCCCGAGGAGGGGTCATTAATTTAATTAGTTTCGGGGAAAGGGCGGGCTTAATCGTTCGCTCCGATGGATCGACGTGAATGCTCGTTGTTCGCGGGACCCGAAGAGGCGGGTGTTTCTGCTTTAACAGCCGCTACGCTCGATCAGCGTTTATCTTAAAGAGCATTTAACGGAGAAGTTTAAAGGGTAACTGATGATGTGCCGATGCGATGGCATCCGATATCTGTCTCGATTAATTAATTTTTCGCGCGAAATATATGACACTTACTATTTCATAATATTCATTTTGATTTGTATTTTTATTAAACATTAATATAAAAAATTGTTATTATACATATATTAATTAATTAATTAAGTAATTAAATTTATTTATTAAAAGATTACACAAGCTACGAATTAATATACAATATGTGTACTAATTTCGATTTATGTAGAAAATCCTTTTATTAATACTTTGAGATAAACAAAAACATAGATTTTTTTTAGCTTTTTATTTCGTATTGATTTTGAAAATTGGTTTGCAACAACAAATGTCAATTACTTTGATATCCCGAAATACACCATACAGTAACGACGTAAACAATTCGCGGTAGACATTACGTAGCGCACCTGGCGCTTTTCGGAGCCGACACGACGCCCAAAATCACACACCGCGCCGCTCTCGAAATAATCTCATTCTCGTTCCACGCGCTGTTCTCGTTTTGTTCCTGTTTAAATGCCAGATTGGACAGGGTATGCAAAGTAACATTGCCGGCGCGTACGTGCCCAGAGTACCGAGGGTTTTGTGAGACCACGTGGACCCGTGCGGATCGGGTCCTTTAAAGGAATGTAAGTTTCTTACCGTGACAAAAAAACGATTCTCTTGAACTATCATTCGTGATCTTTGAGACTATCAAGATCCATCGCTATTAATTGCTAGATCAACATTTCTCGATGAAAAGAATTTCTTTGCTCTAAAAGTCTTCGAGATCAGGCGGGCTTCAATCTATTCTGAATTCTGAATGTCTGGATCAAGATACAATTGTAGAGATGCAAATAGAAAAAAAATAAACTTCGCTTTTTTCAAATTTTTTTTTCAAATATTTAATATTTTTATATTTTAATTACTGCAAATTGATTTCTTATTATTTTTAACTTTTCAGATGATAGATTTGGATTAACCATTATTATTTTAAATGTAGCTCGCATTTCAATTGGCTATACATATAGTTACATAATTATTATTTTTAATTAATAACAATTTTTGTTATGCATCTAATTGAAAATTATTTGAATCATATCAAGTTTAATGTAATTTGCCGCAAAAATCTCATTAATTCATTGAAATCACTTTCGAAAAAAAAATAAATTAAAAATAAAAGCTTTAGTTTTTTTTATTATAATGAAAAAAAGCAAAGTTTGTTTTTAAAAGGACTACACGTTGAAAACAAAGAACTAAAATATACGTAAAAAATTAAATTAAATTATAGATTAAAGAAAATTAATATTTTGGTTTTTAGTATTAATAGACATTTTTGTCGATATTTAATTAATTAAATATATCAATTTTGATTTAAATAATATTATTTTCTTTTACAAGAGAGCATCGAATTTATTCTGGATATTAATTATATCTATATTTTATCTTGGATATTTTAAGGCGCTTCCGGCTTTGCGTTGAACATGTCTGGGAGAGACGTATCAATTATCGACGAGACTCTTAATTGGTGCGGACGAAATTAGTACAAACGTGTCCGCTGGCAATCCTCTTTTGGTCGGATCGCTCGCTATTCGATCGAACGGCGATTATTTTCGTTTCAAGACAACAAAGCTCGCTCATTATCATATTTTCTTCTTGTATTGGTATTTATTGCTTCGTAAGAAAATCGGATAACAAAATTACGAGTTAATAAAAGAATATTCGTATTAATGGCGATTATCGATTCTCGGAACTAAATAAAACGACTCTTCACTCGAAGGCATTAATATAATTCCATGAAGATATTTAAGACATAGAGTTGGTGATATTTCGATTTTTGATATAACGTCGTGCTTATAATCTGAAAAATATACAAAGAACTTTTAATTATTTATTTGATTAAATGAAATTTGTAATTTAATCGTAAACTTATAAAAAATTTTTAAAAGAATTAAAGTAAAATAGATAGCATATTCGGATAATACAGTAAATTTGCAATTAAAAGCCGGTCATCATTACTAAAAAGTGATCAATGAAACATGAATTAATAAAGTTGAAATGTCAGCTTAATAAATAAGTCATGAATAGCCGCAGATATTTTTGCGGTCAAAATTATGGGGCGGATACGAAATCGCAATCATTACTGGTACAACATGATCGTGCCCACGTGAATGATAAAATGAATGGACGTCCGCGTTGATATAGTACAAATTTATGCGCTATAATGTGCAGTAATGTATCTAAGGAAGCCACAAACTCGTGAAAGACGCCGTTCTATTTCGAACATTGCATTCAACGAATCGATTATTTAGTCATAATATGAAATGAAAATGCCAAAGCTCTTGCATATGCAAATCAATAAAAGAAAGATTGCTTTTACATTATGTTATTAATTTATTTTAATAACTATTTTGTAACAATATATAATTTTTATAAAT